>NW_004086021.1:0-27615 GCF_000220395.1 Ichthyophthirius multifiliis
TAAATATTATAATAAATATATATATATATATATATATAATAAATTATTTATAAAATATTTATATATATATATTTAATCATTTAAATATTTTTATATAAATATTTTTTTTTTTTTCAGATTAATTTTTAGTCAATTATATTAATATTTTATTTTATATTATTTTTATTAATTACATATTTTATAACATTTAAATTGTAAAAATTTACTATTATTTTTTTTTTTTTGAATCTTTAGATACTCTTAAAAATTTTAGTAATCAATTTTATTTATATAAATTCTCTAATACTACATTTTATTTTTTATTAATTTTCTTATTTTTTATTATTTCTATGGCTTTTTTTATAGTGCACATTTAAATTTTTTATTTATTACTATATATTTATGGTTAATCTAATTTTTTTATTTTATTTTTTTTTTTTTAAATTAATTAATATATTCTCTAATTATATATCCCTTTGTATAAATGCTTTAATCTAAAAAATCAAATTAATTTTTTATTTATTTAATTACTAGTTCAATTCATTTCTTTCTATAAATTTTTAATATTTTTTTATCTTTAATAAATAATCATAAATTGAAATATTTGATATTTTTTTTATTATTTTTTATTTTAAAAAAATATCATAATTACTTATAATTTCTTGATTTTACAATTTTTTGTCTTTATAAATTATTAGTTTACTAATAATGTTAATTTTTTAAAATTTTATATTTATTTATAAATTTTTGGTTTTTTGGGTGTTATTTTTTTATTGCTAATTTAACTATTTCATATGTTATTATTTTGTTGTTTGTAGTATTAAAAATACCTTTTCCAACATCGCCTTCGATACTAAATTAATTTAATCTAAATATTTAATTTTTATTTAATTAGTAATAAAGGAATTTTTTAGTATTATATAATTTTATTATATTACATTAGAACTAATATTTTAATTTTTTTTATTCATTTAAATTATACTTATGATTTATTTAAAATATAGTTTTCTATTTTGCTTTTAATTTAGAAAAATATATTTTTTTTAAATAATTCTTAATTTTATTGGTTAAAACATATAGCTTCTTTTTGCTTTTCTATATATAATTAATTTTTATTTTTTTAAAATTTGAATATTTACTAAGAAAATATAGACTTTTTGCAGTTTGTAATATTTCTTTTATTTTTCATATTTATTAAAACATTTTTCAAAGTATTATTTAAAAAAATAAAATATAAATAATCATTTATAATAAATTTTAAATATATTAATATAGATTAATATTAAATGTTAATAAATATTAATTTATTTATTTATATATATATATATATATATATATATATATATATATATACATTTAATATTTTAATTAAGAAAGCAAATTAAATTTTATTTCTTTAAAATAACTTATGTAAAATAATATTTATTGTTAAATTAGTTAAATAAATTTGATTTATTTTAATATATTAAATCATAAGAATTATAAAAATTTAATTTCATTAAACTTAAATGTAACCTATTTTTAAAAATAAATACTTTTATATATAATCAAAATTTATTATTATTATATTAATATAAATAAACATAAAAATAAAAAAAATATTAACAAAATATAAAAAATTAATATTTATTTATAAAATAACTATGATATAATTTGTTATTAAATTATTAAAAAATAGAAAAATAGTATATTTAATATAAAAAGTAAAAAAAATATAATAAAATTAATTTTTTTATTAACCTTTTAATTTATCTATTAGTTTAATTCAAAAAAATGTAATAACACAAAAACAATATACAAATAAATGATTTTATAAAACTTTATAATTAATTTTCTTTATAAATAAATAAAAAATACTCATATATTTTTTTAAAAATAAGTTTTCATTATTTAAATGTATTTTTTTTAGTTTAAGAAATTATATCCATCATTTTCCTAATGCTTGTTTTTCTTTTATCTCCTTATTTTTGCATTAGCATATATTCCTTAATTTAATCATATTAATTAAATTCTAATAAAAGACAGTTTTTATTTGCTACAAATTAATGTTAATATTTATTAGGCATAACTACTGAAAAAGCTTCATATTCGTATTTTTAAGGTAAATTATTTATATCTTACTCATTAGCAAGATTTCTTTCTCCAATTTAAATTTAAGATTGATCTTAAAATATAGAATTTTGATCTTAAATTTATTCTTCATCTAATTAATCTTTACTTAAAAGTTCTAATTCACCTTTTTTTAAAAAAAATAAATAAATAAAAATTTAAATAAAAAAAATATTTTGAAAATTATATAGAATTAAAAAAACCTTTATATAAAATCGCTCCATTAGGTAAATTTATTCGAGAATCTTATTTATATCTAGATATTGTTGACTCATTAACAATTTATTCAATCACAGACTTTTCAAAATAAGAAAGGGGCTTAAATTATTCAAAGAAAATTTTGCATAATGCAGGTATACTTTCTTTTATTATAAAATTTTCTAAATCTGGATGCTTCCTAACTAAATTAATTATTGACTATAAACTAATACAACTGGTTTATAATATACAATCAGCTTAAAAACCTTTTAGTTTACATTTATATAAATATTATCAGTATATATTAATTTTTATTTTATAAAACTTGTTAAATATCTATTATTTACAGTAGCTAATTATTAAATAGGAAGTATATGTCCAACTCCTCTTTTTATCCTTAAATTACCTGATTCTCCTTCTGAAAATTCAGTGCCTCCTCCTCTGGTTATAATAAATATATTATTTGATCTTTCTCCTTACTTATTTTATTTTATTTTATTTAATTTTTTATTTTTTTTACTTTGAAAACGAAATTGCCTTTTTAAAAAACCTCATCTTTAGCTTCTTTTACTAGTTCAGCTAAATGATCGATTTTATTGTTTATATTTTTTGGAATCAATTAAAAAAATTAAAAATTTTCTAGTATTTATCTTTATTTAGAAACTGACTATATTTTATAATTTATTATATAAAAAGAAAGATATAAATGATAAATATAATATTAAGAAGTAATACCCATGACGGTGTAAAATTATTTAATCTGATAATATTTTAATCAACTTTTTTTTTCAATTCTAAATGTTCTTTTTCATCTAATTATCCTGAATCAGCATTTTTTTAAATATAATCTGATTAATTTATAATATTTATATAATTATATTAAATTTAAAGATAACAAAAAACCTTTTTAAAATTCAAGAATAGTATAGGCAGCTTTTTTAGTCCTAATTGATTTACTTATTTCAGGAAAACTTACATCTAAATAATTATATAGATAACTTTCTGCTTATTTTCTATTTTCTTGTGATTCTATTAAGATTTCAGCTACATACCTTTCATCGAATTAAATCTGTATATAAATATTTATATGTATATATAATATTATTATTTTTAAAGAAAATATAAAAATAATATTAATATTTTATACATCACATATACTTTCTTCTACTATTTCATGTGCTTCAATATAAGAAGAAATCATATCATAAATTTAAGCTATATAATTATATAATTTTTTTTTTGCAAATCTTCCTATTATAGGCCAATTTCTTAATTGAAATATAAAATTTATATAATTTTCATCAATTTATCTTTTAAGCCAATCCCAAGTATGCATTTAAGAAACTTCATTGTCTAAATCCCAATCTACTGTTTCTATAAGACTAAGTAAACTTTATCCTGTACATTAATTTTTTTCAAATAAATTCCAAAAAGAAGCCTTTTTTTTTATTATTTTAATTTCTGGTTTTTTATATTATTTTAAAATACTTTTAAACTTCTCAAAAAAACATTCCTTACTTCAATAATTAATTATTAATCTAATTCATCTTCATCTATTTAATCTAGTTCATCTTATTTTTCTTAATCCTCTAAAAGTCTTATTTTTTATATATATAGATATTTTTTAATTATTTATTTGATAAATAAATAACAATTTTACACTTATTTAAGTATATTTTTGTTTTTATTTAAATTTTTAAATTCTTTTTCTTATAGCTATTTTTTTTCAATTTTTTTTTTCAAATTTTCAATTTAAAAATTAATTTAATCTTCTCCGCAGTATTTTTTCACTTAATCCCAATCTGCATCTTTCAAAAATTTACAATCTTTTAAAAGTTCCCATTATTCATATAAATCTTATTTCATTTTATTTTCCAAAAAATTCTAATATAATTTATCCCTAATCATTGAAGATGTACATAGTCCCAAAAATTTCACAATAGGTACTGTTATTGTTCCATTTACTTTTTTTTATTGATATAATATAAATAATATAAAAACAAAAACTTAATAAAGTTAAAACAGCGTTTCCAGCCATATCAAAAAGTACAAGTTATCTTAATTAAACTGAAAAACTCTCATCTCTATAAACTATCAAGGCAAAACAAATTCCGACAGCTCCTCTAAGTCCTCCACAAGTGAGAGCATAAACCTCTTTCCAAGTTAATCCATAACCCCAATATTTTAAAAAATAAATAAAAGTAGAAATAGATATGAATCTAGACAAAACCATACATAAATACAAACCTCCAAGTTTATAATAGTCATCAACCTAAATAATATTTGTAGATTTAGAAATCTCTATAGAAACAATAACTCCAGATAGAAAAAAAATGACTGTTTCAGCACAAAAAATAACGTATTTCCAAAAACATTATAAAGCCCAATCTATTTCATTTGCAATTCTTTTTTTACCGGAAGCAGCCATAAAAAGACCTAAACTTATAATTGCTATTATTCCACTTACTTTAATTCCGAAATCAATATTTTCAGCCACAATAAAAACAAGATAGCAGCTTATTAGTGTTATATTTATGACAAGTATTTCATCATTGAATATACGCTTTATCCAAAAAGAACTTATAAAACCGAAAATTATTCCTATTATTATACCTCCTATAGTTAAAGTAGTAAATATGAGTGTTATTTAATGAAAGCTTTATATTTATCCTTTTATTATCATGGAAGATATTTTAAATAAAACTATGCATGTACCATTATTTAAAATAGATTCTCCTTCTATTAAAGAATTGAATTTTTTAGGTGTACCTATTTCCTTTTTTTATTTAAAAATAAAATTTTTTCTTTTCTTTTTTTTTTTAGAAAGAAATCAAATACTTTTAATAAAGCTAATACTGCAACTGTATCTGTACAAGATAAAATTGAGCCAAACATAAAAGCACTAGGCCATGTGTAATATTCATCTTAATATTTTAAAATTATTTTAATACAAAGCATCAATAATGAAGATCCTAACATTACACAGGGAACAGCAAGAATAAATATCTTTATTTTTATTTTTATTTGTTTCTTTTAATATAATTATAATACCTAACCAAATTGTCTTCTAAATATATTCCAATCTGCATTAAATCCACTTTCAAAAATTAATACAGGCAAAAATATAATTAATATACTATGCTATTTTAATTATATGTTTAATAAAATAGCATTTTATATTGATAAATTACAGGATCAATTGAACTTATTGTTTCTACAGATTACCCTATAAGACCTAAACTAGAACGGTAAATACCTGCTAATATTCCAATCATAAAAAGCATAGGTGTATATGGAATCTATAAGTAATGAGAATAAATATTATTTTTTCTTCATATTTTTAATTATTTACAGAAAAACGTTTATTTATTTCTTTGAGTATTCCTCCAAGAGTTAAAGTCATAAATATAAAAAATATTGCTAAACTTCCCTTTGTTATATATTTTTTGTCTTTTTTTTATTCTTCAATTTATTCAGAATATGCTAAAATAAGCTAAGATAATATCGACAAAACAAAATATAATTTTTTCATTTTTATTTAAAAAAAAAGTCTTCTTAAAAATAAATATTCAATCAAATTTTTGATATATTAAATTAATTAGATTTATATACATTTATTAAATTAAAAATATAAATAAAAAAAATATATACATAAATTTTAGTTTAATAGAATAGTAAAAACTATATTTACATTATAAAAAAACTCTATAAAATCATATTTCGGATATATATGATTTATAAAAGCAATACTTTTTTAAATTTTTAATTTTTTTAATATATTTTAATTTAAAATAATAAATATTAATAAATATAATACCTATAATATTTTCTTGTTAAACATAAATTAAATATTAAATAAATTAATAAATAAAACTCAATAATTTCTATTTTACAATAATATTTTTTTTTTTTTTTTTTTGAAAAGATAAGTTCATTAATTGATTTAATTCATACTTTTTTATTATCTTTCTAATTGCTTTTAAATTACTTTTTATTTTAATTTACTTAAAGTTTATTAAAAACTATTTTAATCATCATTTTCATTATTAATTTATTAAACGTATTAATTATAATATTTTTTTTGAGAATTAAAATATTATTTAAATTAATTATTAACTTTTTTATTATATATTTTTTTTTTTTAAACTAAATTTTATCCTTCAGAATCAAAATAAGTATTTGTACGAGTACAATTATTAATATGAATTTAATTATTTTCATAGAAAAACCTATATTCATTATTTTCAAATCCATTTACCCTAGAGGAGGTATCAAATAATCTATCTAAGTAAACATAATTAGACCTTCCTTATCTTTTTCTAATATAATATTAAATACAATTAGCATTTTTATTAATTTTTTAATCTTCTTCTATAAGCTATTTATTTAAACCATTAATTTGTTAAATATCATGCATATTTTATGTAGTGATTGGTAAATTTTTACTTGCAAAAAACTAAAAAAAATTACAAACAAACTAATTGATTTAATATTAAGTGTAAATTTTAGGAATTTAATCCTATATTGTTTTCTTTTTTTTATTTATTTTTTATTCACTTTACGTTTGTTAAATTATTTGCATTTCACCAATTTGAATTTAGTCTAAAATAGTATTATTAAATGGTTATTGAATATTTTGGTATACTTGCTTTTATTCTTCATGTTCTTATATTTATAATTATTATTCGGGTTATTAAGGTTACATAATAATTATTTCTTTTGATTTTTTTTTTATTCTCTTTGGTTTTTTAGCCTTGGGATTTATTTAAATTTACAATTCATTTTCTTCTTTAATTTATCCATATTAAGTTTATTCAGTTTGTTATTATTATAAATTTTATTATTATTTTTATTATTCAATTTATTATTATTATTATTATTACTATTATTATTATTATTGTTATTATTATTACTATTATTATTATTATTGTTATTATTGTTATTGTTATTATTATTGTTATTATTATTGTAATTATAGTTGCTAATATGTTTCTACTTATGGTTATTATTTTAATTATTATACTTATTCTTCTTATTCTTCTTATTCTTCCTATCCTTCCTATTCTTCTTATTCTTCTTATTCTTCTTATTCTTCTTATTCTTCTTATTCTTCCAATTCTTCTTATTCTCCTTCTTGTATTTTTTTAATTATTTTTTATTTAGGTTTAATCCTTTTTCTTAAATTAGTTTTCACTTTTTTATTTTAAATTAAATTCATTAATTCATTAATTTATTTTTTTTCTGATTAAAAATTATTAAAAATAAGATTTTATTAAAAATTATTTTCCTTATAAACGTCAAATTATTGAACAAGTTTTAAAGAAATTTCTTTTTTAATTAATTCTCTTTAATAAACATTAATAGAAAGTAAATAAAATTGTCTTGCTTAATCATTCATTTGTTTAATCTTTTAAATAGTTTCATTTTCATCATGCTTCGATTTCATCCTTGTTTTCATTTTAAAATTTTCTTCTCTTTACCTAAATACCATGTGATGGCTTTTTTCCTATCTATCAGCCCTTTAATGAGTTCTTAAAAAAGATAAATTTTTTTAAAGTTCTCTTTGATTATTCCAGTATGAATATATTTAAAATAAATTATTTTCATTTAAATATTAGTTTTCATTTTCAAAATAATTTTCTTTTATTTTTTCAAAAGTTTCAATATGAAATCTTGACGAATTTTTTTCAAAAAAAATAATTAATTCTTCCAATTATTTTTGTGTTATTTTTTCATCTTCGGTTTGCTTATTATTATACTAGTTAAAAAATTCTATGTCTCTATCTCTTAATTCAAAGGCTTCTTCTAAAGGAAGATTTTCTTCCATTTTTAATCTTGAATATGAATAACCATATTTTTTTAATTAAATTTTATCGTTATTCTATTGCTTTTCTAAGGTTATTATTTTCGGTATTATTATATCGTTTTTCTTTTATTGACATTCATTTTTTGGATTAGGAGAATTTATTGAATCTTCTTTTTACTTTGGTTGTTAACTCTTGTCTATTTTAAGAAACTCAGAATAGGATGGTTATGTTACAAATTTTAATTACCCTTAAAAAAGCTTTGATTCTGTAAAATTTCTCGGTCGATTTCTGGTTGCCATTTTTTTTTTAAAAAAAAAATTTCTATTTTAATTTTTTTTGTGTATATTGTTTATAATTTTTTTTTATTTATTACATATATACTTTGTATATTTTTAAGTAAAATATTTTTATTTTTCAAAAAAAATAAAAAAGGAAAACGCATTATTTTTTTTTTATTTTTTTGAATATAAAAATAAAAAAATAAAAAAAATTATTAAAGAATATTTGTTTTTATAAGTATTTTAAAATAAAATATTATTTATATTTATTTTAGAATTTTTCATAAAATAAAGTATAAATATGTATTATAAATTTATATTTTTACATAATAATAATTTTATATAAATATAATAAATTCATTTAAAGAAACTCTATCTTTATATGTAAAATCTTTATGTCTTACTACAATAAGTAAGGAAACTTTTATTTTTTTAATCAAATCGTTATTATTACACTTATTTGTTTTTTAAAGTTAGACTATTACTATAGAAATTCTACTACTATTCATTTAAAATGAGTTTATTAAAAATATTTACTGGAGATTATTTTATTTTTTAAGAATAAAAAGTTTAATTTGAAAAAGAATTATATTTTTTTATTTACATAATGTTTTTTACAAATATATTTTTTTTGATACTTAAAAAATCATCATGTTATTAATTAAACCAATTTTTATTTTTTTATTATTCCTTTATTTATTATTATAGAATATTTTCTGTTTAATCACATTAATGTATTTTTATTTAAGCAGTTTATGTTTTTTCTTAAGGACTAGCCTAGATTTAATTTTACGGCTAAAGCTAAATTTAAGAATTTTTATTAGTATTTGCCTTCGAAAATTAATCTTGTTTGGAATAAAAATTATATTCGTAATTTTCATAAAAGCTATTATTTAATAATTAGGTTTCATTTTCTTAATTTAAATTTTATTATTAAGTTTGATTGCTATTTATATTTTTTTTATTATTTTTTTTTTTATTCAAATAGAAATTAGGTTTATAAATAATTCCGCTCTCTTAATTTACTAATATATGATTATAAACTCTTTATTATCTTTAACTTTAACTTTTAGTTTGTGTTTGATTAAACAAGTGTTTTACTTTTTCGAATTTACTTAAATCACTACTTTCACTTATTTAATTTCCTATTTATCTATCTTTTTAAGATATAGCTTCTAGTATATCTCTATGTAAAATATTATCTTTTTAATAAATATTTTTTGATATTTTATCGTCTTCACTTAAACATATTTAACTTTTTGCATTTTTATTTATTTATTTATTTTGAACAATATTTTTTTTTTTTAATTTTAAATTACAGGGTAGACTATTTTAATATGTATTTATTTTTTTATTTGGAAATCTTTCTTTGAAATTCCATATTTAAGGAATTTTATTAATTAATTACGTAGAAGAGATTTTCAGTTGTTTAATAATTTTGTCTTTTTTGGGATTATTTATATAATTATTATCTACATAAAGTGTTTTTTTATTCATTTTTTCTTTTAAACTTACAAGGAATTATTTTAGCCCTTATCTTTTGCCCAAATTTTTTTTAATATTACTTTTTTAATTAATATATGTATAGTCTTTTTCTAAATTATATTCATCTCTTTATATATATTATTCGTTTTTTTCGAAACTTTAACCATTTTTTTCTACATATTATTCTTCATCATTATTTTATTCTTTAATATTAATAATATTTTATATTTCTAAAAGATCACTAAACCTTTATTATCTCCAATTTTATTTATATTAAATTTGTTTCAAAAAAAGTGCTTTAGATTAAGCATCCCATAATTAATCAATTAACTTATTAAGAGGAATTTTTAAAACCTGACATTTTTACGAATTTACAACAACAGAAAAAAGTCTTTTTTAACCTATCATTTCTTCTCCAAATGTTTCACCAGAATCCAAAAAAGCAATAATAATTTTTTTTTAATTATCTTAAGTCTACTTTCTTCTACTGAATGTATTTATCTTTCTTTTAGTTGAATTTCTTTCTCGATTATTAATTCTCCCTTTTTTAGAAAATAAATATTTTGACTATTTTCATTTTCTTTGAATATATATTCTCCTTTTTTAAATTTATCCAGAAAAAATTTTTTCGCTAAATATTATAAATCTTATTTTTTCCAATCCCTTAAAAAATATTATTGTTATAAAAATTCAGTTATTTTTTTTTATAATTTGCCTTTTCTATCATTTATTACTTTTAAATAATCTTCTTTATTAAGAGTTAATAAATGACAATTTGTATAAGCATATACATAAGATGTCCTTCTACAAATTTAATTTAAAAGGGCACTTTCTCCAAATGAATCTCCCTATTAAAATGTTCGAACATATTTTAAATTATCTTCATTGGGTAAATTACAAAAATTAAAAATTTTATCACTTTATTTTTATTAAAGATTAGTATTTTTAGAGTTTTATCATATTAAGGACTATATACACTATTTTAATAACTTAATGACTATATAAACCGTTTTTAACAACTTAAGGACTATATACACTATTTTTAGCAACTTAAGGACTATATGTACTATTTTTAGCAATTTAAGGACTTTTTGATTATAAATTTAGTGAATACATAATACGAGAATTTTATAGTTTTTAATTGTCATCTATAAATAAATTACATTTACCTTTTAGGATAATATATATTTCAGTTCCTATTTCATCCTTTTGGATTATATAATTTCCTTATTCAACAAATTTATATTGAAGCTTAGAAACAGCATTTTTGTATATATTTTCTTCATATTTTTAAATTATGTTTTTAAAAAATTCAAATTTTTCTAATGATTTTTATATAAATTAATTTTCGGAAAAAACTCTTTATTCGAAAGGTTTTTATATTAATTATATTAATTTATCATATATAATGTGATTATTATTTAAAATAGTGTTATTTTAACAATCATCTGTTGATATTTATTTACAAATTGAGGTTATGCTTGGTCTACGCATAGCTAATAATTAAATCTAGAAAGTATTATGATTATTTGAAGGTTCTTATGGTTAAATATTTATATCCTTTAGTTGATGTTATTGTATTTATTAAATTATAGGTCCAATTATCATTTTTTTTTATAAATATTAATAAAAAGTTTAATTGTTATTTTTATAAAATAATTTTATAATAATTAAATAACAATAAAAGATTTATTTTATTAAAATTATTTATAATAATAAATTATACCTTTTATTTTAAAAAATAAAAATGTTTATAATTAAACAGATAAAGTATCTTATTATAATAAAACATGCTCTAGATATATAATATTTATATAAAAAATTTATAAAAAAAAATTAGATTAAAATATATTTAATATATATTAAAATAACTATATTTTTAATTAATAAATTATATGAATTAATAAATTCTTAAAATAAAATATTAATTATATAAATATTTTATATATTAAATTTAAAAAAAATTAATTTAATTATTAATATAATTTATAAGTATATTATTTTTAAAATGCCAAACAATAATATTAAATAAAAAATATAAATAACAATTATATTTATTTGAATTGTTTAATAAAATACTTAAATATTGTATATTTATTTTTACCAATTTCATAAAAAACTTAAAAATATAATTTAAAATATATTAATTGATATTAATTTAATTCTTAAATATTAAAATAACTTATTAAATGAGAAAATTATTATTGGCAAAAAATAATTAAATAAGTAGAATCTAAGATATAAAACATTTTAAATAAAATAATATAAGAAATAATCTTTTAAATAAAGCAAAGGATGCGCCTTATTATTTAGAAGATATTGATGGTGATAAAATAACATATAAGAAAAGAATAGAATATAATATGTATAAAAGACATTCGATGTTTTAAAATTCAAAAAGAGAAACATAAGAGGAAGCATAAGAAATAATGAAATAAAGAATAAATTATTTAAATTAATATTTTGCGTTTTTTAATATAAACAGATATTATTTTAGACATATTGATAAACCTGAAGACAAAGAAGTTGTTATTGATGTGGAAAATATAAATTTTTGGGAATATTATAAAAAAACAGTGGTAAAGCCAAGAGAATAAAAAGATGAAGATTATTTTATTAAATTCTTAAGTTATTTTTATTTCTTCGTATTTTTATAATGGTTTATAATTGATATTATTATATATAAAATTTTAATTGGAGAAGAAGAAATAATGGGTACTAAAAATAAGAAAAATAAATTCAAAACTGAATAAAAAGGAAACGAAATAGAAATCGAATTATAAGAAGATTAATTTAATAAAAGTAAATATGAAAATAAATAATATATAAATTTACTTGGTATATTTAATATATTAAATAAATGAAATATATTATATAAAAAATATGAAATAAAAAAAAAAAAAAATTGCAAAAATAAAAAATATTTATAATAATATATATATATATATATATATATATTTATATATATATATATATTCATAATTATTAAAATTTTTTATATATTTTTTATATTTTTTTTATTATTTAAACTTTAATTAATAAAATATATTTATATTAATTAATTTAATTTTTTTTTTTTATTTTTATGTATTTTTATTTTTTATATATTATTTAATTAATTAATTAATTTAGTATTATATATATTTATCTTTTATACATAAAATTTAAAAGACAAAATTTTTATTTTATTTATATTTAAAAACGTCAAAAAATAAAAATAAATATGTTAATTTTTTTTATTTAATTCTTTAATCTTTTAATTATTTAATAAACTATTAATCCTTTTAATATTTTTAAACTTATTTTTATATTATTTTTTTTATTAATCTTATATTATTTTATCACATTTGCTTAAATAATCTATATTAACAACCTCTATTTTAAATTATTTCTTATATTAATTATAATTAGATATATTTTTAATTTGTCTTATATTATTTTATATTACTTATATATTTTCTATTATAAATTAATTTTTCTTAAATAACTTTTTAAATAATAATTATAATTTATTTTTATTTATATATACATATAAATAAATATTTATATGAATATATTTGTTATATATTTTATTTAAATAGGCATATTTTTAATTATTTTTTAATAACTTAATAAAATTTATATTATATATATATATTTATTTAAATAAAATTATATAATTTTTTATTAATTTATATAAAATGGATCCTTTTAAAAATTTTAATACTGTTTTCTCCTAATATTAGTTTAATTCTTAAGACTAATTTGAAAATTTATTTAATACTTAGTTAAAATTTATAGAATAAGATTATCATAAATGCAAAAAATACGATGAAATTTAATAATAAAATATAGAAAGTTCTTTTTAAAAAAATAATTAAAATATTAGAATTTAAGATGATAATCAAAGTTAAGATGAAAATGATGAGCACAATAATAATTAAGATTATTAATTTATTTAAGAAGATGATGAAGAAGAAGACGATGAATATTAAATTAAAAAATCTGATATTTAAGTAATAAAAATATTTATATATATAATAAAATTATATAGAATACTGTATTCAAAGAGTTATCAGATGATAAAGATCCTAAAAAAATATAAATTGATTGCAATTAAATTAAATCTTTGATGTCATAATTTACATTAAATACGCCTGATTGGGTTAATAAGTATTTATTTAAATATAAATATTATATTTAAATGTTTTAATATTTTATTTTATTTATTTTTTTTTATTTATTTATTTTTTTAAAAAAAAGTAAATAATAATGGTAAATAAAGATAAATAAAATAACTAAAGAAATTTGAAAAATTAAAGACTAGATTTTTTTATTTTATTAATGTTTCAATGATAAAAATAATATATAAATAAATTAACATATTTATATTAATGAGCATATTTATAAAAATATTATACTTTTTGTTATTTTATTATTTTTTTTTTTAAAAAAAAAATAATAATAATAAAGTTTATGTTTATTATGATAATAAAATTATTTTTAAATTAATTTTATTAAAAAAAAGTTTTTAATAAATAAAAATATTCTAAGATTTATAAAATGTAATTTTTTTTTATGTAAAAATAAATATGAAAATAATAATTTTTTTTATAATAATCAAATCTAATTATCTAAATTATCTAAATTTTCTTAGTTATATTTTGCATATTTTTCTTCGTTTCTTTTTAATATATTTTCTATAGGTCCCATTAAACGTTTGAATGTATCAAAATCTAAATAAACTAAATTTACATCCGTCTTTTTTATTTTTATTAAAAAAAAATATGTGAAAAATAATTTTTAATAATATCTGAAAAAAATACCACTGCTATAACATTAGCTTATCTAGGTATATTTTTAACTAAAGCTAATTCACCAAAATAATCTCCTTCTTTATATTCATAGACTGTTTTTTAATCTCCATTTTCTTTTTAATATTTTTTAGGATCATATAAATTATATATATATATATATAATACAATCTTTTTTGGTTGCTATAAGTTCTCCTTCTTCTATCATATAGAAATTAGTTCCTCTTTCTCCCTTTAGTTTTTATTTGTATTTATTAAATTAAAGAAAAGTATATAAATAATATTTTATTTTATAAAAATAATACTTCTTTAATAACATATTCTCCTTTTTTATATTTTAATATCTTTCATACCATCACATAAATGAATTCTTTCATAAGGATCCATAGAGTCTAATAATTCTACGTTTTTAAGTGTTTATTCGAATCTTTCTCTTTTTTTAATTGCAGAATCTTTAACAATATTATTAAAGCATTCTCTATCTAAAGAAAATAAAATAGATTATGTTTTAGCTTAAATTGATGCCGCTCTAGGAGCATTATAAAGTAAAGCAAGCTCGCCAAATGCTTCTCCTGGTTAGTAAGTCTTAAGGTATTTATTTTCTCCGTCTTTTGTAAATCTTTTAAAGCAATCTAATTCTCCTTAATCTATTACATATAATACTTCACCATCTTCTCCTTATTTTATTATCCAATCTCCTTGACTATTAAAATTTATTTTATAAATATTTTTGTTTTGTTTTGTTTAATATAAAATTTATATATATTTTTTACGCAAATTTAACTTCTTGCATAGCATTAACAACTATTTCTCTTTCTCTTTCATCTAAAGAAGAAAACATAAATGCTTACATCAGTCTTTTTTCAATTCTTTCTTTTTAATCTTGATCTTTAGGTATTACTTTTGGTACATAAGCTAGTTTTTTTATTAAATTATCCATAAACTTCTGCTGAAACTGAAATTCTTTATGTTGCATTACTTTATTTTGACAAAAGCTTCATTTAAAATTCTTGTTAATCAAAATCATTTACTTCATCATCTTCATCTTCACTATCTGAGTGAACTCCTGCATGCTATTTTTTATGATGAGCATGATTATGGTCATGATTTTTTTCATTATGGTGAGAATTTTAGTGAGAATGAGTAAAACTTTAACCATTTTATTTTAGCCAATTAATTGAAAAATCAATCTATTAAAAAAATATTATTTTATTTACTATATATATTTTTGGGTATTTTTTTTATTTTTTACAAAATTTTCAGGTTATACTTTCAACAATTCGAGTATTAATTTCTCGAAAAGAGGATTTATTTGCTATAGGTATTCTTTCATTTTAGTTTCTTTTTATAAATTGCTCATTTTTATTTTTTTTAATTTTATTTTTTGATGAAACTTATAAATATTTAAATTAATATTATAAATATAAAACATTTAATGGAAATATAATTTAGTTTTATAACATTAAATTATTATTTTTATTATTTAAAATTATTAAATTAAATTTGCATTATTTATTTATTTAATTAAAAAAAAAAAAAGTAACTTAATTTTTATTTTTTATTTTACCTTATCATGTAACGAATCATACATTTTATATAAAAAATAAAATTAATATATTATATCTTAATAGTATAATTAAATTTTATTTATTATAAATATCAAATATTTTATAATTTACAAAAAAGAAAAAATTATATATAATTTATTTTATCAAGATAATAATTATTCGATAATTATTTTTAATTAATACTATTTTTTTAATTATTTTATTTATAATAATAATAATTTTAAAAAAATCAAATGAAAAATTATATATGATATTTAATTTGATTTCTTTTCTTAAATTATTAAAAATAAAAATATTTTTTCAAATTTGAAAAAAATTCCATTATAAAATAATATTTTATATAAAAATTACCAAAATAATTTATAGAAAATATTTTCTTATGAAAAATTCATAATGTTTATATAAATACCAAAATAAGAAATTATAAATTATACAAAATCTAAAATCAGTTAAATAAGCCCATGAAATATAAATAAAGTAATTTTCTCCTTTTTATTTATAAATATATGATATTAAATTTATAATTAAAGAGTTATAAATAACTAAAAATATATATGTATGAAATTGAATAAAATATAATAATGATATAAAATATATTTCAAATTTAAATAATTTTTATAATAGATATATTATTTATAAACTAATTTTTAAATTTAATTTTATAATGAAATTTTAAATTATTAAAATATATATTATACTTAATATCAGCAGATAATTTATTAATAAATATATTTTAAATTAATTTATTTTGTATATATATATATATATATATATATCATATTTAAAATAAAAAAATTTAAATATATTTAATAGTCATTTTAGTATAAAATAGTTTTTATATATTACTTTTTTAGCATATTTTTTTTTAAGTTTTTATTAAATAAAAAAATATCGAAATATGTTTTTCTCGCCTTTATTTTTTTTTGATAATTATGTTTTTTTAAAAAAAAACAAAAAAACAAAAAACAAAAAATAATAATTTTAAAAGAAGCAATTTTAATAAATTATTCTAATATATAATTTATATTTTAGAAAAAAAACAATGTTATATTAATATATATATATATATATATATATATATATATATATACAAATTAATTTATAATATATATATATTTACTATTTCTTTAAGGAATATATATATTTGAATTTAAATTAATTATATATTTAATTATCCATCAGTAAAACATTGTTTGCAGTATTTTATTTATTTAGTACAAACAATATTATTATTTAAAAATAATTTAAACAAATATTTTTTGTTTACAATTAATTATTATCTAATTATTTTCTAGGTGTAATTTCGTAGAAATATTATGTCCTTTTCAAAAACCTGACCTGAATATTTTAAAAAGGAGAAAAAATATCGTCGTCTTTTTAATTATTATATTCAAATAGTAGGAAAATACAATAATTAAATTAACTTAAAATAAATATTTTCGTTTTAAAAAATGAAAAGCCAAAAATTATTATTTTCTTGAGTTGATTTTCAAAAATCAAAATGGTATTTTTTACATTAATTAAATTATTTATTTTAATACATAATTATCAGGAAATTATTTATTTTTTTTGATGTTTTAAATAAATCTTATTAAACATAATATATTTTAACACATTATAATTATAAGTAATTAATATATTTAATAATAAAAAAAAAATTATCTTATATATTTAAATTAATATATAAAAAATTAAAATGATAAAATATGTATTAAAGACATATTTTTTTAAAAAATAAATAAATATATGTTTCTAAATATTTTTCTTTTAAAAAACATAATAAAAAAATGTTGGATAAATAAACAAAAATAATAATAATATAAATATTAAAAAAAATATAAAATAATTATAAATCACCATTCACCAACAAGAACGTCTTTTAAATACATTAAATTTTCTAAATTAATATTTATAAACTCAATATCATTTTCTTAATCATTTTCTACATCAACTTTATCCAACTTTCTTTCAAATTCATTAATAACAAGTCTAATTTCATCCCTAACTTCTTATTTATTTAACATTATAATCGCTTAATTGCACTTGTAAACCATATTAACTAACATTTAAGATACAATAGCCCTAATTTCATCTGTATATTCATCACTTGCAATAATAGAAAGAAGAAAAGGTAACAAAAAATATTCATTATTACAAGTAAAATAAGGTTTACATTCATTCGAGATGGCTATATTTGTAAAAATTAGTAATAATTTTTTAGATATTTTCAATTAGAAATTAGTTTCAGATAATATTTGAACGCACATTTCGAAATTTTATTTAGTGGAGAAAATTCTAGAATGTGAATCTTAAAAAAATGAAAAAGATAGTAAAAAATCTACATAAAAGATGGCATTTTTATTATTCGGATTCCATGTTTTTTTTTATTCCATAATTCAAAAAGTTTAATATTTATTTATTCCAAATATTTTTGTCGGTAAAAAACTTTCCTTATTTCTTCGTGTTAGGTTAATACTTTTAGTATTTTAAGGCTTTATTTAGTATTGTTTTCCAGTATTATATCTGCTTTTAATAGGTTTTGTTGTAAATCATTTAATATTTGGAACGAAGGACCTTTATTTTCAGTTAATCTTAGAATTAAAATTGATGAAAAAAATTTATTTGTAGAAAAGTTAATTAAAATTTTTAAAAAACAATCAATTTTTTCATCCTTTTTTTTATATTATATATATGTATATATATGTGTATATAATATATATATATATATATATATATATATATATATATATATATATATATAATAATATATATATATATATATATATATATATATATTTTAATTTATTAATATATTTACTCCATTTCTAAATGAAATCTACATAATTTTATATAAAATTTCAAATAAAATATTCTAATTGCACTTAAGTACTTTCAATATTTTATCACTTTCGTCAAACTAATCACTACTATCAAAATCAAAGAATGCACATTTCAAAAGATTTACATATAAAAATAAATCTTATAAACATCCTAAGCTTTTAGCTTAAAACTTCTGTGTATTTTTAAAAAGAGTATTATTATTAGTATTATTAATAGTATTTTTTTTAGAAAATTGATTATTATCAATTTAAATAAAATCAATACAAAAATTAATTTCTTTTATAATATCTTCAAAATATCCGCAACAAAAAAATGCTAATTTAGCAAAATAAGAACCAAAAAGTACACCAGATGTACTTTTAAGAATAGTTTCTCGTTTTTAATTAAAAATATCAATAGTAAGATCTCCTTTCAGGAAATTTTATAGATTTTTTTTATATAAAAAATAACTTTAAAGTATAGTATTTTCACTAATTTTTACATTTTCTTAGAAATTTGAATTAATTAAATTTATACTTTTTTAACCAAACCATTAAGAAAATAGACTAGATGAAATATATAAAATATTTATTTTAGAGTTTTCATTTTTGGTTTTATTTAAAAGACAACATAAAGAATAAAAGATATTAACATGAGAATTATTATTATTATTATTATTATTATTATTATTATTATTAATTAATATTTTTATTATTGTCATTTTTATTATTTTCATTTTTAATATTTTATGTTTTTAATCGTTCTTCTTAAGCCTCTTCTGCATATTTGTTTATTACAAAAACAGATAAATCATCATCTATTAACAATATGTTTTGTATTAATTTGCAAATATTTATTACAGTTTCTTCCATTATAAAATCCATTGTTTATTATTTTGATAATTTTTTTAGTTATTTAAATATATTTTTTATTAAAAAAGTTCCGTTTAAGAAATAATTTAAATAATCTACTTTGCTAAAACATAAGCTGAAGTTTGCCAAAATGCATATGCTTGATATTAATACACATTTTTCTTCATTTAAAATCTTATCTTTTTTTAATTAGAAATTTATTAAATTTTCAAAAAGTTCCATTTATAACATTATAGGTAGTACCTAGTCAGCTTTAAATCTCGCCATTCTATATAATAATTAAATTATATTTGAGTTTAGAATATACGATGAATTTTTTTCTTCCAAAAGTATTTTGAAGTGAGAAATAATCTCTTTATCTAATAAAAATTCTACCATTTTTTCCCCTTCTTCTATCTCATTTTCACTTTCCCATATATCAAAAGCCTCTACAAGTACTCTTAAAGCACAAGATATTACTCCTGTGGATTCTTGGAAATCTAGGATGGTAAATATGGCCTATTCAAGCATTGATTTATATACTTTTAATAGATTAGAATTCAAGAAATTGAGTAAAGTGTTCCATACTAACATCCTTATGTGTGTTTCGCGGTCACTTAAGTATTTAAGAAGCCAACCGAGTGAGGTTATTTTAAAATTAGGGTTATTATTGTAATTAGTAATGAGAAATTTGAGTATTTTTTTAAAATTGTATTTTGATTGAAATGTGAAATTCGGGTTATAAGTTATCATGAATTAATCAAATAATTTTTACATATCAATTTGTGTTTATTAAAAGAATATTTTTTAGATATTTTTAGATATTTTAATTGTTAATAAGAGATCGTTTTAAGATTATTTTTGTAAAAAAAACAATGTTTTTTATGTAAAAGTGCGTTTAGAGAGATAATCGCGAATATTTGTGGAGGTTTTCGGATATATTTTGGAATATTAAATTATTATTTTAATTATTATTTCAATATTTTCTAGATTTTTGGAAGATTACATTGTTTAAGGTAAAAAGGAAGTTGTAAAAAATTAAAGAATATTCAAAATAAAAGATTCATTTTAGTATTTACTTTTTAAAATATAATTAATAATTTTTAATATGAAAAAATTATTATTTTCTTAAAATGAAAGTGCTTAAGTAAAAAAAAGAGACATATTTGAATTTTCTTTATTTTTTTCAAAGAATATTTCCTCTTAAAGAATATTTTCATATTTTTGTAAAACAAAAAATAAGCTAAACCAGTTTTTGATAAATTCTATATTTTAAGAAAAAGTGTTTTTTTAATTATATTGATATAATTCGAGCTTTTTTTGTATATATTTATGTATTTTTTCCTTTAGAAATTATTAATAAAATTCATCTTCGGATTTATGGGAGTTTTCTTAGTATTTTTGTAAGTAAAAAATTTCAGAAGAATTCATAGGATATATTTATTACCAAAAGGTATTGGCTTTTTGATTCCTAATATAATATTTAGAGTTTGTAGGAAAATTTATAAAAAAAGAGTTTAATAAAGGAATTTAAATTGTATTATATATTGTGTTAGATAAATTGAGGTAACGGTAGTAGTGATGATTTATGTTAAAGTTAAGTATATATAAAATTTTTAAACTGTAATATCTTATTTCTTATTTTTCGAATTTTATTAAATTATTTATTAAAGAATATTTTAGTTACTTTTCATTTTAATTATTCAGATTAAGTAAAATCTAAGTAAAATAAAAAAAAAAAATTATAAAATAAAAAATATATGAGTATTTATATATATATATATATATTTATTTATTTATATATTTATATATTTTTTTAATTATTAATTATTATTATATAAATACTTAGTAACGCGTTTTAGGTAAAATAGTTAGATTAGCAAGAAAAGTTGAAATAAATTTTAGAATTTCCAAAAGAAAATTTTAAGATATTTTTTCTTTTATATTTGTAAATAAATTAATAGAAAATAATACTAATTTTTCCATTAGATCTTCTAAAAAAGTATTCATTTAACAAGAAGAATCTTCTAAATAAACAAAATAATCTAAAACCTATTAAAATGCTTATATTTTTAATTATTCTTCAATATTAGTATTCATTATAATATCGAATAAATTTTTAAAATCTTCATTAGTTATATTTAATTTTTTTTTTTATTTACTTAATTATTATTATTACAAAAATTTTCATAATAATCATAAAAACAAATTTCATTTTTTTCAACATTAAGAAATTCTTCTAAATAATCCCTTCCTTTATTTAAATTTTCCTACAAATTATTTTAATTTTTTATTATTTTTTTTATTTAATAATCATAATTATTATTTTCTTCTTTTTATTAAAAAAAGCTTAATAATTTCTCATTTTAAATAATTTCACCGATTTTACGTCTTTTTTTTTCATCTTTGCTAAATAAATCTAACAAAAAGCACTTTTCAAACCAACTTTCAATGCATTTTTCTTCAAAAGTTTCTACTATAATGTCGAAAAAACGTTTTTTTTTTTCCTTTAATACCTTAAAAATATCTAAAAACCTCCAAATATGTTCCACAGGTCCATTCTATTGACTTTCTTTGTAATAAAAATTTACAAAATTGCACAATAATTAACCCAAAAGTTCAACTTTTTATTCATTTTAGATTTCTTTTAGTATCAATTCTGTCGCAAAAACAGGATCTAGTAAAGATTGGCAAACTAAATTACAAAAAGAGACCTAATTTCCTTTTCTATTAGTAAAATAGATATTTATTTTGTGAATATTTTCGACTAACATATCTAAAACTGTATTCTATTATTCCCCCCCTTCTTCTTAATCTTATTAAAAATTTAAAATCAAGATAAGCATATCTCTAGCTTTTGGATAAAAAGTGGAATTATCGCCTAAACATTATAAATAGAAATCAAGATAAATATTTTATTTTTATTCTAAGAAAACTGCAAATAGACTTTTTTATAGTTTCTCTGCGTAAATTTCTTATTCTTTATCACAAAGAAAACTTTCTTAATTTTTCTAATCTTTTAATTATTAAATATTTTTTAAAGAATCAATTATTAAATGTATTTTTTCATTATTTTTATTCACAAAAATATCATTAAAAGAATTTATTTATAAAAATTCTTCTTTTGAATATATAAATTTCATTTAAGGATTATTTAAAATTTAAAAAAGATCTAAAAACATACGGTTTTCTTTCTATTCTTAAATATCTTTATTTTCTAAAACGCAAAACAATTATTATAAATGCAAAACGAAATTTAAAAATTCGAGTTTTTCAAAAACTATTTCTTTTATATTTTCTAAAAAAAGATAACTTTTACTTAAAAAATCGAAAATTAATTTTTTTACTAGTTAAATGTTTATTTTTTTTATTTCTTTTAAAAATTCGACTATTTCAGAAATTAAAGGAAGGACTAAATTTATAAATTTTTATTCCTTTACATTTTCTAAGACTATATGTAATATATTATTAATTATTTCATAAAAAGAAACTTGTCCTTGTAAATATTTATCATCTTCAGGTTAAAAAATATCCATTTTTTTTAAATTTGGGTAACTGAATTACTTATAAGGTTCCTTTTCTTAATCTTTTTTAGGATATTGCGAACTTGGGGTACTGTATATATTTTATTCAGTAGGAGAAGTGATTTAAGTTAGTCTTTTTTTCAATTTTTAAATTATTTTTATTAGATTCTAAACTGATTCGAATGTATGAGAAAAAGATTCACCTCTTTAAATTAAGAATAGGAGTTCTTATATTATTTCAAATTTTCTCCTATAAATTTCTATAGGGAAATCTTTTATTACATAAGGTAGTATTTATTAAAGTATATCAAGTATTTTATTATTGTCGCCGAATTTTAACTATACTCCAATATCAAAAAGAAGCTTTTCGTCATTTTCGCTTAATTCTACGTAAGGAAAATGAATAAATTCTAATCTTTTTTCTCTTTTGTCAATTTATGGAAATATTAATAGATTTTTTTCTGTTCTTTTATAACAATTTTGTATATTAGTGTTTTCTTTATTTGTTTATATCATTTCATTAAAACTACTATTATCTTTTATGTTTTATTATTATTCTTTTCTAGTAAAAAATTCTTATACTTTAAATTATTATTCTTATGTGTTCTATAATTCAATGCTTTAAGAATTTTCAGAATATTAAAATTGTTCTTTGTAAAGTACAATATTACGAAGAATTTTTTCAGTACATTTAATATGATCTGGTAATGGAATAAGACTATCTTTTTCTAAAAATGTCTTAAAGTCATAAAAATATTCCAAAGCACCATATTTAGAAAATAGCTATGCTCCATGTTGTTACTAGTAAATTATTAATATAAATAAATAAATATATATATATATATATATATTTATATATAAATATATTTTTATTTTTCATATATATATGCATATATTTATTTATTTTATTTAATTACTTATGTTAATATATCTATTATTAATAAAACTTTTTATAATATTGTTTGATTTGTTTTATCTTAATTTTCATTTATATAATTCAATAGAATTTAAGGTATGTTTTAAAAGATCTATGATACTTCTTTTGCTAAAATTATTTTTGTATTTAATTTTGTATATAAAGTATTTATTGAACGCGATTTTACTTCTGGAACGCCATTTTCTTATTAATTATTTTTTTTATTTTTTTTTTTAAATTATTTATTTTTTATATTTATTACTTATTTTATCAAGTAATGTTTTAATTCCATCCATTTTTCTTTTTTTTTATTGTTTTTTTATTGTTTCTTTATACTTTTTTATTTTACTAATTTTTTGTTTATTTAATTTTGCTTTTAAATTTTTTTTTTTTAAATAATTTTATTTTATTTTTTAAATTTTTATTATTTAATTGTTTTTTGTCTTTTTATTTTATTAAATATTTTATTTTATTATAAACAATTATTTTATATTTATATAAAAATTGAAAAATATAATGATTATTTCAATAATAATTAATTACTTTAATATTAAAAATTTAGTTATTTTTGTACAATTTCTTAAAACTGTTTTAATTCTTATAATTTGCAAATTAAATAAACTCTTAGGAATTAATGAATATTATTTAATAAAGTAATAAAAAAATATACAAAAAAGAAAATAAATAAAAATTTAATATATATAATTTAAAAAAATTAATAAAATATAATATTGTATATATTTATTTAAAGTTAGTCATTTTATAATAATTATTCCTAAAAAAATAAAAATAAAAATTAGTCTTATTTTTATCAAACTTTATTATCAAAAAAAAGTGTTTTTTATCTCATATCATATAGTTCAATAACAAACGTTTTTATCATCTGAAAGTATACTATTTATAGGACATTTGCATTTTTTTTTATCCACCAAAGTAGCATTTAGAGGACATCTTACACAAATATCACTATTCATTTTACAAGCCAAACAACTAGAATCACATTTAATAATTGATTTACAAACCAATTGGTTATCCAAAATACTCTAAGTAAATCCTTAATTACATACACAATTATAAACATTATCATTAAAAACCGGCTAAGAGTTACTTGGACACACACATTATTAGCCAAGTTAACTATCTTATATAATATTCGCATATTTAGCACACTAGCAGTTTTAATCAGCATATTTTAATATACATTCGCATCCTTTTCCGTTTGAAGTAATTTTTTAAAAATTAGGGCAATATACACAATCTCCCTCATAACATTCAAGGCATGTACTTTCGCAAGGAATAGGCTCACATGACAATGGAAGTAAGCCTTATATAGGTCTATATTTTTCTAGACAGGTGCATATGGGTTCGTATTCTCCTTATATAGGGAATGCATTTTAACCACAAGATATTATTTTTAAATTACATTTTAAATATGAGCTTTGTTTATCTTATTAGAATCCTTTGTTGCATATACATTGTTGTGATTCGGTGGATTCTTTATGAGAGTTTTCGGGACATTATGTGTAATTGCATTTTATTTAGAAATTTCTTAACCCCCAATAAGTGTTTTTTCCTGTAAGTTTTGCTTAAAAACTGATTGTTGGATTAGATTCAGAGGGAATATATGATAAAGAGTATATTTATTTATATTGCTTTACAGAAAGTTCTTAGTTTTTGAAATGTTCAAAGCATTATATGGTTTTTTATTTTGAGTAAAGATTTAAATTAGATAGTGTTAATGATAATACTTTTTTTATTTTATATTTGGTTTAAAAATTATTTTATATTTTTTTTTTTTACTTTTCTAATTCTCTTCAAAAATGTTTATAAGATCTCCATTTTATTAATTATAAATGAAAAAATCAAAAAAAACTTAACAGTTTTAAGGATTTTCTGGGTATTAAATTTTCCTTGAAATAATAGTTTATTTTCCAAAGCTCGAAAATAAGCCAAAAACATCTTAATAAATGTAATCCGCAGTTTTACAATAAGATAGCATTTGATTTCCTTGCATTCTTTTTATTTGCCATTAATTTTTTTCCTCTTAGTTTATTTATGGGGAGCTAAAATCATTTACAATAAGTTTTTAAATATATTGTTATGTTTAAATTATATTAATTAATATTGTCAATAATAGTGTGATTAAGTTTTATTTGAATTACATTTTTTAAAAAAAATAAAATAAAATATTTATTTGCTTTTTAAGTAAATATGAATATGAGGAAATAATTTTTAAAATATTAAAAAATTTGAATATTTTTAAGATAAAAACTAAGATATTTACGTTAATTCTATTTATTTAAGTTAAAGTATTTATTTTTTATATTTAACTTAGACTGAGAAATAATTTTTTTATTATATAAAATATTTTAAAAAATAATACTGATAATTTATTAATATAAATAACATATTTTATAATATATTATCATTCTAAATTTATATAAATATGTAAACTTTAATTCATATTTTTTTGTTGAATTTTCTAATATTAATATTTATTTATTTTTTAATAAATATATTTTACTATATTTATTTTATCTTTTAATTTTTATAAATTTATTAAGAATTTCTTTATATATATCTTAATGTGGTTTTATATGAATATTTTATTCATATAAACTAACACTATTTCAGTTTTTCGAATTCAATTTATGGTATTTTTTTCATTTATATCATATTTATTGATTTAAAGTTATATTATCTATATTTTATATTTTATTTATAATAATATATTCATTAATATTTTTTATTGATATAGGTAATCTATATTTTAAATTTCAATATTAATATATATTGTAATTATATTTATTAATTTTATTTAGATTTTTAATTTTATTCAATATATTTCGATTAGTATTTCAAATTATTTTTAAATCTACTTAATTTAATTCATTTTATTCTTCATATCCTATAATACACTTACAAAATTTTAATTATGTTATTAATAAAATTAATAATTTAAAAATTAAAACATAAAAAATTAATATAAAATAAAATAATTATATTAATATTAATAAAATTTATACCAATTTAATATATTATATAGTTTATTATATTAATCATATTTTTTATCAAATAATTTTTATTATATAATTAATTAAAGTTTAAAATTTAATTTATATACATTAAATATAAGATAAATAAAGACATATATATTTTTATTTATTATAACAACAAAATATTTTTTAATTTATCATTTAAGCAAAATAAATAAATAATTAATTATATATATTTATGGTCATTTTTTTTATTAATTAAAAGTATTTTTAATTTCTTGGTTTTAGAAA
>NW_004086020.1:0-32750 GCF_000220395.1 Ichthyophthirius multifiliis
TTACTTTTTAATTATTTTATTAGTAAATTTTTTTATTTAATAAATAAAAAAAATAAATTATATATATATATATATATTATATATATATATATATATTATATATTTATATATATTAAAGGGTGTATTTTAATATAGTATTATTAGAATAGAATAAATGAGATATTTTTAATAATAAAATACTTAATTTTTAGTTGAAGATTTTAAAATAATAAAAAAAATCCAGTTTATTTAGGAAGACTAAATTACATTGTTTAAAATTAAAATTAATAAATAGCACCAAACGAAAATAAAATAAAACTAATTAATCTTGCGAATATATAAGAATTATATTAGGAATATTAAGATACATAAAATAATACGCCGTTAGAAAATTTAAATTTAATAAATTTTTGTGAAGAAAACTTTAATTAAATTCTTTCTGAAAAATAAATATTATTATTAGAATTCAAAAAAATTTAAAATTATATTGAATCTAAAGATTATTAATAAGTTTCTTTATAATCGAATGAAATATTGTAAAAACTAGAATAAAATAAATTTATAGATTTAAAAACATGTAATATATATGTATATTATTAATTTATTTATAAAAAAAAAAAATAATATATATATATATATATATATTAATAATATATAAACATAAATATTACTTCTTATTTATTTTACTATATTTTTATTTAAAAAATTAAAAGATATAGTTGAAAATCTTTGCTGTTTATTATAAAAAAATGTTGATTTATATTTAAAATTGAGTTTTTGGTTATTATTATAGGCTTAATAAAGCCTTAACGAAAAATAATCATTGCATTCTTAAATTTTTAATTGTATTTAATAATTATAATAATAAATTTAGTTAGATATAATAATTAATAATCAAAATTAAGGATTTGACTGTATAATTAATTTAAAAAAAGGGAAAGCTTTTCCAAATAAACCATTTTTAATAGATATTTAAATTAAACCTATTTTAGATGTATTTAAATATTTGTTTGATTAAATATAAATTGAATTTAACATATCTGAATATAATATAAAAACCGATATCTAAACATTTAAATAAATTTAAATATAACCAAAAAACAGCTAAAACAATATAATTTTTATTAATTAAATAATTTTAAGTAAATAATTCAAATCAAACATAGGAAATACATTAAATCTTTAAATTATTATTCCCAATAAATTAATATAATATAGTAAAAAATAAATATATATCAAATGTGAAATATATATATTATATAAAAATAGCTGAAAATAAACAAATAATTGTTGAAAAACTCTAATAACCAACTTTAGATATAAAATTTAGACATAAATCAAATGTTTTTACAAATGAACTTTTTGATTTAAATATAGATATAATAAAAATCGAAAATAATATAAAACTATATGAGATTTAAAATATATTATTAAAAATAATAAACCCTGGAAATTAAGTAGAAGTTTATTAATAATTAGAGTAAAAAAAAACAAAAATGAATAATTTTGAAAATCCAATAAAAATTATATTTGAAATGTTTAATTAAACAACATATTAATATTATTTTAGGTTTAATTATAAAATATAATATATATATATATATATATTATATTTTCATATTATATATATATATATATTTATATACATTTTTATATATAAATATAAATAAAATAAAATTAAAAGAATAAAAGAAAATTAGTAATAGGAAATTAAATTTTAAATAGAGTATTCAATTCTAGAACTTGAAAATAAATAACTCATAAAAATTTAATAAGAAAAGTTTTTAAATATAAATTTAACAAATCCCTTCTAAATAATTTAAAAATGGGTAATATCCGATAATTGTTAATAAAATTTACAAAATAAAAAAGAAAATAACCCTTTAGGAAATTAAATTACCTTACCAGTTAATTAAATATGTAATTTATCTTTAAAAATCAATCCAACAAGTAAGATAATAATAATTATATATTTATATATAATCTATATACATATATATATATATATTATTAATAAAAAGGCGAAGACTTATATATCTATGATATTAAAATCGAAAACTAAGAAATTAAAAATTTCTATTAAGTCATAAAAAATTTAAATTTTCAGAAAAGAAGCTTATAAAAAACTGAATCTATAACCTTAAACTAATTTATAAAAACACTAAAACCGACTTCTCAATTAAACTTTGGAAATTTAAAAATTACGTATAATCGATAATAAAATATCCAAGATCCCATAGAATTAAATTAATATGATTTCTAACTTTAAAATATTTAAATAAAAAATCTCTAATTTAAATTCTTTATTGAATTCGCAAAAATTATTAAAATAGGACAGTATTTTGATGTCATTTTACATTTAAACAACTTTGGAAATACAGAAGAAATCATATAGGTTTAAACTTTCGATAAAGAAAAGGCCAAATTTTTAATATGTGGAAAATCTATACAAAAAATAATACTAAAAGGAAAGTCAAACTAAGAAATTAAATTTAAAGTACTCCCTTTAGAAGTAGGAAGGTGGAAATTGCCTTCAATTTTAGTCTAATTGATAAAAGATAATATTGAAGTTTAAACTTTATTTGATACAAACAATCTATTTAATACAGTAGTTTTACCTTGAAAAAAAAAAAAAGAAGAAATAAAGAACAAGAAATATTTATTTTATTTTTTATAAAATTTATAAAACAACTTTTTTTTTTATATTTAATAATTAAATAAATAATTAATAAAATAAAATTAAATATTAAAAAAAAACAACAAAATGCAAAATAATTTAGATTTCAAATATTTACCACCAATAATCGACAATTTATAAAACCCAGAAAAATTTTATGAAAACGCACCTTTAAAATCAATGAATTTACCAATAAATGAACATATATATAAATTAGAAGTAAACAAAAAAGCAATATATTTATCCACACACACATATATATATATATATATATATAAATATATATATATATATATAAATATATATATATATATATATATATAGTGTTAGTTTGAAGATTTAATAAAAGACATAAGCTTTTTAAATAAAAACATTTTAATTTTAAAAGGAGATTTATTAACTATTGGATATGTACATAATGCCCAAATGAATGAAATTACTTAAGAAATATAAGACGCGTCTACACTATTAGGAAAAGATATAATTAAATAATGCTTAGATAATAATTAAGAAGTTATTACTACTAAAGGAATGATGAATTCATATAAAATTTTTAAGAAAAATATCTTTTCGGATGTAAAAGTATTAGAACATAGAATATAAGAAGTTGAATCTAATGTTGGTTTTAAGTATTTCTTTGATCCATCCCTACCTTCGGATTAAGTATAGAATTTAGATAATAAATAAATAATAAATAATGAAATATATCAATAAAATAATGAAGAGGAAGAATATGAAGGAAGTGATAGTGATTGAAAAAAATATATATATATATATACATATATAAATATATATTTTTAATAAACTATAATATATTTTTTTTTATTTTAAAAAAAATCAAAATAACAAAATTATTATATATAAATATATATATATATACATATATTTTAAATAACAAAAAAAATAAAAATAAAGGTAAATTTAAATTGTTTAAAAAAAAAAAAAAAAAAAAAAAAATATGTTTCGTTCTATACCAATATAAAATAAAATATGCTTTTAAAAAAATCATGAAAGAAACATATAAAAGCACGAATAAAAAATTTTGTAAATGAAACCCGCCATAAACAACCTCCCGCCTTAAAAATTCTCTTTCTTAGTAAATCGTAAAAAAAAAGAGGTCATTTAATAGTAATAAAACTACGAAATTTAAAGGCAAAACAATATTTTAGTAAGTAAATTAAGTGAAATAATGAATAGAGGATAAACATAAAATTTATAAAGCAAAACGCATAATAAGTTAAATACGACAATAAACGCTTTTTCAATATCGAAGAAAAGCTTAAATTATCCTTCTAGAAAAAAAGACTTTATTAAAATTACATAAGAAAATTAAGCTTTATTAAAAAGAATTTAAAATAAAAAATCAACATATGATGTATATTAATGGAAAAAGGATAGAGTTTAAAATGAAAAATATATAACCAATATTACTGATTATTAATATAAAAATTTTCAACCAACTAAAACTCATATAAAATTGGGAGTTTGGCATAATGAATTAGCAATAAATGGTAACAAAAATTAAAAAATTATAATATAATAAGTATAAAAAAGCAAAAAAACATATTGGTAAACTTGAACCATTAAAAAAAAATAAAGAATAAAAAAAAATAATATTTAAAAATATACGAAATATAGGGTAATAAAAATATGAAATTAGTATAATGATAAAAAAGGGTATATTTAATAAAAATAATATATATATATGTATAAAAATATATATAAAATAATAAAATATATATATATTAATATATATAAAAATATTATATTACTTATAAATATATATATTTATTTATATATATATATTATTCTATCATTAATTGTATAATTATTTAATAATTTATTTTTGTAATAGATAATTTATTATAAATTTGGATAATTTGTAAAAAGATAATAATATAAAATATTTAATTTAATTACCTGAAAACGAAGGTTTTCATAATTTTTTACATAATTATATATCTTATTTAAAATAAAAAGGATTAGATTTGTTAAAAAATGAATATGATAATAATATTGAATTACTTCTAGATAAAATATAAATTGATTAATTTAATAATTAGGCTTTCTTAATAAAAGATAAATTATTAAAATAAGATGATAAATAATAATAATCTAGTATTTAAAATAATTAAGTCAAAGTAATAATAGATTAAGATTAATTTGATATATTTTAAGAAAAAAAGAAGTATAATCTATAATAAAAGACAATTCTTTAAAATCTGAAAACGATATAACTTAAAAATAATAAAGTGTTTAAATTAATAAATCTATTTAATTTAATAGTTAAGAATAAATAAATAATTGATTTTTTTTTTATTTTTTTATTTCAATTTATTATAATAATATAAAAATATTTTTTTTAAGATACTCTATTATATAAACTATCATTACTTTTATTTTAAATATATTCTCAATATTTTGACTAATAACATTAATATAAAGACTATATAATCATTTATTTATTTTATTTTCTAGTATAAAATATAATATATTTAATTATATAATATTAATATTATTATAGTCTATATAATCATATCTTAATTTTTATTTAAAAAAAGATTTTTTTTTTTTATAATATTTATTAATTAAATTCCCCTTTTTAAAAATTTAATTTATCAAATCAATATTTTAATAATAAATATATTTAAATAATCATTTACATCGACACCCTTCTACCTAAAATTCGTTTATATTATTGACTTTTTAGTTTAATTTTTTTTAAATTTATATAAACAAAAACTATAATTAAAAGATTTTTTGATTTTTTACAAATCTTTATATATAATTTTTAATAAAACCTTTACACTTTAAGAATTATCTAATCAAATATAAATTATATAATCGTAAAAGAACAAGGATAAGTAAGAAATTTTAAAGATATTGATAGATTATTTTGATATAAAAAGAAAATATCAGATAAATAAAAAATAAATAATTATCATTAAATTACATTATATTAAATAAAAATTATAATTTTGCAATATTATATAATACATAGCTCAAAAGCTGTTCAACAAGTTAATATATAACAATTCAATAATATTTAATAAATACTGGTCGTATATTAATTTAATATTTAATTAAATTTGATGATTATTAAATATAAATATATATATATATATATATATATATATATATATATTTATAAATTTTTATATATATGTATAACTATGTATTATTTTATATAATATCATAAATATGTTTTTATTAATTATTAAAATTTATCCTTTTTTTCATCATCATTTAATTAGAAATAGTCATAAAAATTAACTTAAACTACATTATAATCACTATTTTCAAAGTATTTTTTATTAATTTATTCAAAACCTTCCATTATATTGCTCATACCACCCAAAAATTTTTCATTTTAAACAATAATGATTACTAGATTCCTTTTTTTATAATAGAAATCAGCTAAAAATGGATAAAAAATATAATTTTTTTCCAAATTTTCCTTTCCAAAATTTTTTTCTAAAATTTCTTTTAAAATTTTTTTAAAATGATTTTCTTCTTAAAAAAATAAATAATTATTATCAAAAAACGAAATTTTATTTTGTAAATTTTATTAATTTAAAATTAAATTTTCCTTTATTTTTTTCAAAAAAAAACACTTTTTTTTATTTTTTTCATTTAAAATTGTATAATTTGCAATACTTTAAGCCCATAATAGTTTTTTTTATATTTAAATTGTAAAAAAGTCCTTATTCTTTCCAAAAATAATCAAAAAATTATCCAAAACATCCTCAAAAGCTCCAAACTAATCCAAAAACTCTTCTATTTTTTCCTATTTTAAAAAAAACTTGATACTTTCTTCCACATCTGTTTATAAATTTTCTAAAAAAACCAACTAACCAATATATTCCAATAAACAATTAAAAAACCTAATTTATTTGATATATTAATCGTCCAAATTTTCCTACTAAAAATCTATTTAAGCAATCTAAGCGGCATCAAGTTTTAAAAGATACTAGAATTCTTCATTTTTTTAATCTAAATCAGTCTAAGAAAGTACTCTAACGGCTATTTATGACTAAAGACTACTTTAAATTTTTAAATCTTCATCTAAATCTTGCGAAGCTTCCATTTTTTGAATTTAAATTTGTTCAGTATTTGAATCTAAATCAGAAATAAATTCATCTTCTTATTAATATAAGGAATTTATTTAAGTTTTACTTTTTTATTTATCTTATATATTATTTTGTTATTTTCTTAAAATTTAAGTCAATTTATTATTCGCAATAAAAAATAGTAAAAAGTCCTTTATTAAATTCTATATTTAAATATTAACTATTTCATATATATTTTCTTGGTTTTCTTATTATTTTTATTTGATTTTTAATAATAAATAATCTTAGTATTATATTTCTTTATAATTTAATTAATTATATATATTCATTTTATCAATTATATTGTATATTTGTTCCTCAGTTTATATGTTTTATTCTAAATTTTGAAATTCTTTTATTTATTCAAGTTCTTAAGAAAAATTTAAGAAAGATTCATCTAAATATCTCTTATTTATTTCTTTGTATTTCTTAAATATAGGAAATAATTGATATTCAAATTTAACTATATTCCTTAATAAAAAATCACCGTAGTTCTTTATAATTTTTTTTAGTAAGTGTCTATCATTTTTATCAAAAAATTAAAGAATAATTTTATTTATTTCCTAATATATATATATAGATATATATATATATATATATATATATATATATATATATATATATTATTTATATAAATATGTACCTATTTTTTATATTTTATGTCAAATTATTATAAAAATGCTTCATTTTCTAATATTATTTCAATTCTATATAAATATTTTTGTTAAATATGAATTTTTTTTTTTTATTTACTTGTTTATTAACTTTTTTTGATATTTTAATTTCATATCATTGTTAAAAAAATATGGTATTTCTTTTAAAAAATAGAGTTATATATCATCATTATAATCTTAGTTTTAGTTTAAAAATTCATCCATACTTACAATTAACTTTTATTAAAAAAATAATATTAAAAATATTTTAATAGCATTTTTAATTTTTTTATATTTAAAAGTAAATAAAAAAAATATTATATTATATAAATAAATATATATAAATTTATATATATATATATAATATTTTACTTTTTCATATATAAATGTAGAATATTCTTATATTTTTAAATTTATTTTAAAAAATTTAGATAAATTATTGATATAATTAGCCGTATTTATAAATAAATTAATTTCTAAATAGTTCATTTATTCCAAAAACTGCATAAAATCTTTTTTTGATTAAATATTTTATTCTATTTTATTAATTAATTCTAAAAAACATTATTTTAATTAACTTAAAAGTACATAAGTTCAAATGCTTACTTATAATTACATAAAGAGACACATTTTTTTGATAAAATAAGACAATAAGAATTAATAAAAGTATCATTTAATAAATTCCTATTTATTTTATTTACTAAAAAAATAAAGTCTTAAAATTCCATATCGAATTAATTATTTATAATTCTCCATTTTATTTCCTATTTAAAATAAAATTTATACGATTCTTTTATTATTCCATATATTAATTCCTAATTATTCATATTTTAACAGTTTTGATTTAAATAATTTATAACTAAACTACTTTTCTTATTTTTTAATGTACGAAATATATCTACTTTTCGATAATTTTTTTATATTCCAAATATATTTTGCCATGTTTTGCTTTATACAAATTTAAAATATTGTATATTAAATAAATTTTTAACAAATAACTTTTTTTACATTTTTATTAAATTTAATATCTTAAAATTAAATATATAAAATATATTTATTTCCTAAAATATAACAATAAAAATACATATTTTAATTTTAATAATTAATAAATAAAATAAATTAAAATCATTAATTTTTAGAAACATTTAATTTAATTTCTGCTAATTTTTACTGATTACTAAAAATTTATGCCTCTAAAACATCTCCATTTTAAATAGCTCCAATTTTCGGTGTACCTGAAAGCAACATATCACCTTAATTAAGTGTCATATACTTACTAATATATTCAATTAGAAAATCTACCTATGAAAATAAATATATATATGTATATATATATATATATATATATATATATATATTCTATATATATATATCTATCTATCTATATATCTATATATGTATATCATATTATATTTTTATTATCTACATTTATCATAATAAAAATTAATAAATAATATTACTTTATAATACATATTTTTAGTATTATCATCTACTTCAAGTTTATTGTTTATAAAAAGTTTTAAATCAACATTATTTAAATCTTTTATTTTTTCTTTATCTATGAATTCACTTATTGGGCAAAATCCATCTTATCCTTTAGCTAAATAATATTTATAAATATACATTTATTTAAGTTAGTTTATATATAAATAATTAATATTATTATTTACCAAAATCCCATGGTAAACCATTTTTCTACAATTTAATATATTATCCCAATCTGTAATATCCAAAGTTAAAAAATATCCGCCTATATAATCCATATAGTTTTTTTTAGATATATTTTTTCCACTTTTCGCTATCATTATACCTAATTCAATTTCATAATTAATTTAATTTTTAGTGTTTGGAAGATTAAGTGTATTTTATTTATAAAGAATGGAACTTATAGGCTTTTGGAAAATTAGTGGTTCGACAGGAACGTCTTTAGAACCTGGTTAAATATAGTTTTTTGCAATTCCTAGTATTTTTGGATATTAATTATTAGATACTATATTTTAGAAGATTTTTTACATATTTTATTTTTTTAAAAATATCTAAATATATATTAATATAAATATAAACATGAAAAATATTTTTTAATAACATTTTTTTTTTTTAAATATAAAAAAAAAATTATAACATTTTTAATTTTTCAATTTTCACGTGCCGAATGATATTTTTCTTATTTTAAAATTTTTAAGTTTTTAATTAAATCTAAATCTAATTTAGGCACTATATTTCCTAACGAAATCTTCAATTATAATATGTCTTTTGGGGCTTTTTTATCATTATTATTAGCTGAATTTTTTAAAAATTCCTTTAAGAAATTGCTTTTATAAAATTTTGGAGTTAAATTAGTTTCTGTCTTGACATTTTTTATTATATTGATTACTTTTTTTTAGTTATTCTCTTTCTACGGAATTATTTTTTTAGATTCTTTAGATTTTACTCTTCCATTTTATTAAATATTCTATTATTATTACAAAACAATTTTTGATTTAAAAAGATTTTAAAATAAGTTTTTAGGAGATTATTTTACTTTAAATAACAAAAAATAATTGTATTTATATATATATATATAAATTAATATTACATTTTTCGTCTAATATTTATTATTATTAATGCAAAAATTAATATTTATTAGTAATATCTTTAAATTTTCTATTGGATTTAAGTTATTTCTTAATTTCATAATTTAAACTAGGTGATAATCTTTTAGTTAAAAATTCTTTATTTAAATTTTCATTAGAAATTCCATTAATATTTTATAAATTTAAAAAAGAAGGAGCTTATTTTTTCTTTTGTTAATTCTATAAATAAATAATATATAAATATATATATATATATGATATTTAAATATTTATATATATATATATTATATACATATTTATATATATATATATATATATTATTTATATATAATATTTATATTCGTTATATAATTTTTACCTTTTTAGAACTATATATTTAAGGCGAATATTTTTTTTTTTTTTTATTAATTTTTTAATTATTTTTCTCATTATTATCATAAGTATTCGAAATCGAGAATATATTTTTATCATCTTCATAGCTCTTTATTAATTAATTATATTTATAAAAGTTTTCTTTTTTATTTGATGATTATTATGAATCAGTTGAGTGTTCTTCTTCTTCCTTAAAATAAATAAAAAAGTATAATTCTTCATATATAAATTTAAGTTACAATAATATCTAAATTCTAATTGTAATGTTTCTAATAACTATTAATTAAATGATTTATATAAGGTGATTAACAACTAACTGCTTAGCAAACTATTTCTATAGATTTTAAATGATAAATTTGGCTTTATTTATAAAATTCATTATTAATAATTTTATCATTTTTATCGTTTTTTATTTTATCGAGTTCTATAAACCTAATTTCTGTTGCTATAGTAAAATAACAAATTGATAAATATATCATCTTTTCTACTAATTATCTTTTAGATATTTCATATATAATATCATCGAAATATGCAAAGTTATCATATAAAATCTACATCATATGCATTATTGATCCAATATTGAATTATTCAATCCATTATTAACTATTTTAAACACCTAATATGCTCCTAGAATCATCTTCTTTAACTTTTAAAGGGGTTTATAATTCCTAACGAATATTTTTTTCGTTGTTTTCGGGATTATTTTTCCAGTAATAAATTGATTTTTTACATTATTTCAACTAGTTATAATTATTTTAATCTAATTCATAATCAAAGAGTTAATTTTGATTAAATTTCGAAAGAAAAATAAATGCATTTTCATATACTAAAGAAGAATATTAAATTTCTTCTTTTACTTTATATTATTATTAATTTATATTATTTGAATTTTTTTCATATTAAAAAATAGGCTTTTATTCCTGTTTTTTATTTTTACATATATTTAATAATTATATATAAATTTTCTCGATTGACTAAATTCCTTTTTTAGCTGATTCTATAGATTAAAGATGCCTAATATATTATATAGATATATATATAAATATATATATATATATAAATATTTATATATAATTATTTATATATAAATATATATATTATATTTTTATATATATATATATTCATTTTTTATTTATTTTTATATTAATTTATTTTTTTACATTCCCAGTTATGATAAAATTGCGCATTTTTATAAATAAGATTTAATTAAAAAAGTTTGTTTTTTAATTTAATAAGATTAAAAATCTTCATTTATATTATCTATTTAATCTTTAAAACTTATTTCAATGTTAAATATAACAGCATCAATATACTTATAACATTTATCTAATTCCCATAAACTAATATAAATAATTTTATTTTTTTAAAAAATAATAATAAAAACCCTTAATAAGCACATGCAGTATTATAAAGAACTACTATTAATAAATTTCTATCTAATGCTTTCCCTGAATTAGCTGCAAATTCTGCTATTTATTCTGCTTATTTTAATAGTTTGATTGCTTCTGTAAACTATAAATCTTCAATTAATTTACAAGATTCATCAGTTATTTTTCTTATTTTTTGAAATAACTAGTCTTTTGTTTTTTATTATATACATATATTATCTATTATTTACTAGAATCTTAAATTAATTTTTTATATTAAATATGGTTTATTTCTTCTATATCTTCTTACATTTTTTTTTTATGTATTTTATTTGAATAATTTAAATAATTCAAAAAAAAAAAAAAAAAAAAAAATTTTTTTTTTATTTTAATATTAAAAAAAAAAAAAAAAAACCATTAAAATAAAATAAAATATATAATTTTTTCATTTAAAAGTTATTTTTAAATATAAAATTTTATATAAAAACTACTACAATTATACATTTTTTTAAATTTATAAATCAGTATTATTTATATATTTATATATATATATATATATTATTTTATTTACTTCAAATTAAAAAAATAAGATTAATGTCCAAAAAAAATACTAAAAAAGGTTTTATAACATTAAATTAAATTTGAAGTAATTTATTTTGTTTAAAAAAAGATCCGAAAGCTGATTAGGCATTAGATATAGAATAAGTATTAAGAAGTTAGGTAGAATCATTAATATTAAAAATAGGTTAATAAATATTAAAATAATAATAAGAAATATATTTAAAAAAAGGATATGAATAAGAACGTGCCGATCGTTCAAAAGCATCCGAAAATTAATTAAGAAAGCGAATATACGATTTAGATGGTGAGTTTGAGAATTAAAAAAAAGATTTAGATTAAATAGCGTATATATTTATTTATATATAAAATGACAGTTGTTTTTTTTTATTTATTTAATAATAAAACAAAATTATAGTTCTGATATGAATAGATAATATAAATAAATGTAAAATGAATTATTAGATTAAGTTAATGAATTAACGAAAAGTGTAAATGAAAAAGAAGATGAAATAAGTATTTTATTAAATCTATTTTTATAGTTATTTCAATTTAAAAAAAAATAAGATAAAAAAAATGATTTTATTAAAACTTCACATAAAGATTATAAAGAAAAATTAGATAAAAAAGATAATGAAATATAAGAATTAAAAAAAAAAATAGAGGAAATGTCAGCTGAATTTGCTAAAATGCTAAAAGTTATAAAATAAATAAATAAAAAAATAATAAATATATATATATATATATATATATATATATATATATATATATATTTTTAGGATACACTTGATAAAATGTAAGAAAGAATAGAATTAGTTTAATGGAATCCTGATTCTGATCCTCAGAATATTAAAAGACTAAAAGATATGACAGGATAGAATCATTGATTTTTTTATTTTATTTTTAATCAATTATTTTTTTTTTTTAATTAAAAATAATTTATTATTAAGCTTTTTATTTATTATATAAATTAATATTTTCTTAAAATTTTTTTTATATAATTATAATTTTATAAATATAATAAATTAAAAGAAAAAATGAATTAATAAAATGAATTAATTTTTTGTATATATTATAAAATAAAATATTTTTAATATATATAAGTATTTTTTTTAATAAAAAATTTAAAAGACCCAAGTTTTTGTTAAATATTATCTTTTGTTGGAACATTAGTTTTAGTAAAAATAAATCAATAATATAGTTATTTTATTAATTATAGATAACATTTGGATTTTTAGTAAGAAGTGAAACTCCTTATTTAGATTGGTAAATAAAAGATCACAGGAAAAGTTCAAATTCACTTTTTATAACAGCAGGAGTATTAATAAACAAAAAAATTATTTATATTTAATTTTAAAATAATTATAACACGAAAAAAAAAAAGATTTATTTTTTTTATTTTTGATTTCAGTATTTTATTAAAGATATTAAATTCAAAGATAATAATCAGAATCTTAAAAATAAAAGAAAAACGGATATTCAATCCATTAAGATAATATAATCGAAAATATCGATGAAAATGATAATATAATAATAAACGAATAAATTTAATTAAATCATAATAATTCAATTAATTGATATAAAAAGCATTTAGTATATGAAAAAATATATAAATAAATATCAAAATATATAAATATAATATATATATATATATATATATATATATATATATATATAAACTATTATATAAATTTTAATTTTTTTGCTTTTTTTTTATATAAGTACAATTTTTTGCAATATTTTTTAAAATAAAAATATTTATTAATTAATTATTTATATTTTATTAATAATTTTTTTAAATAATTAATAAAAATAAAATTAAGTATAAAAGTTTAATAAAAATTTTAAAAATACTTATATATTAAAATAAAGAAAATTAAAAAAAAGACATATTTTTAAATTAAAAAATTATAATATGTAAAAATAATAAGGTATATAATAAATTATAAAGCATTTTAGGCGTACAAGTATATTTAATTAACATTAAAACGCAAACAACTCTTAAGTTAAATATAATTCATATGCAAAAAAAGCATAAAGTGTGCATTAATAAATTGCAAATTATTTTTCTAATAATACATCTGAAATTAGCAATAATAATTTTAATTAAGAAATAACAAATAAAAAATTAAACTTTAAAGGATATGCTGAATTAGAAAATCTATAAAAATAAATAAATGATATAAAAAATGATATAAAAAAATCTTATATTAATATAAATAATTTATTATTAAATTATGTAATAATATATTTATATATATAAATATTTTTAATTCTTATTATTAAATAAAAATATATATATATAATTAAATTATATATTTATATTTATTAACATATATATAAACATATAATTACATATATTATAATTTATATTTAAAGGGCTCTGAAGAATTAAATCAAAAACTAAAAAACTAATGGGATATAGATATAGAGAATAAAGAAATAAAAGATATAATTTTATTATTTGAAGTTCTTATAAATTCTATATTAAATATAATGAAAAATTAAGAAAGCTAATATTATGAAAAGAAATAATTATAATTAAATGACAATATATTTGATTAAGATTATCTATATTTATTATAAAAAAATGAAGCAGAATTACGATAAATTAATAGAGTTATAAATAAAAAATATAAATAATAATAATAATATAATTATATATATATTGATATTTATATTTATATATATTCTTATTTATTTATATATGTGACATTTCATACAGGAAAATCAATAATTTTTAATTACAATAGAATTATATTCATAAAAACTATAAAATAGTGAAAAATAATCTTAATTATTAGCTTAATAATCATTTAATGAAATGAGTGTAATTTTTTTATTTTTTTAATAATATTTATTATATATATATAAATATTAAAGAATATAAAAAATGAATTTTAATTTGCTTTAAATGATTTAAAATAAAGAGAGCTAGATATATAATTATTAAAATAACAATTAAAACGAAAAGATGAATAAATAGCTCTTGATTCTGAAAAATTATTATCTGTATATGTACTAGAGAATAAAATATAAGCTTTAGGGTGCAAAAACACTAAAGAAATTGATAAAATAATATTCGATTTTTAATAAAAGTTGAAAGAAATAGATATTGCCGGTCGTGAAGCTATCAGAAAGGAAAGATAATTTAACTAAAATAAAGTTTATGAGTTTAAAAATAAGCTTAACTTTTAAATTATAGAAAACAGGAAATTATAAAATTAAAATAAATTAAAACAATAATAATTAATAAACATGATTTAATAAAAAGAATTTATTTTATAAAAAAGAGTATAAGAGCTTCAGAATAGTGAAGAAAAACTAGCTTTAAGAAATCATGAATTATATATATTAAATAATAAAAAGGAAAAGTAAATAAAAAGATATACAAATATACAAATATATAAATTTTTATTTAAAATAAAATAATATTTTCAATTAAAAAATATTAATATTTTTATTTATTTTATATCTTTATATATAAATATAGTTTTGGTTTTTAATAATAAACAAGAGAAAATTCTGATATATCAAAATATAGATAAAAACAATCAATAAAATGATAAATTAAAAAATATAAATATACTATAACTATAAAATATATATAAAATATTATATTATTTGTGTATTTTATATATCTATTTTATTTAATATATATATATATATTTATAATATATATTACAAATATTATTATTTTATCATTTTAATAATTAATATAAAAAAAAATTTAAAATTATAGAGTTAAATTAAAATAAATTAAAAAAAATATGAAAAAAATAAACATGAAATATTTTTCATAATACCTTATAATAAGCTTAGTAGCATTTACTTAAGGAATATAAAATTTATCTGATTTAGCTATATATTATTTATATAAGAATGATTTTAATTTTTCTCCACACTAATTATCTTTATATTAAAGCATTCTAACAATTCCCTGGATAATAAAGCCTCTATGGGGAATAATAAGTGATAATTTACCGGTATAAGGTTACAGAAGAAAATCTTATTTACTTATATTTTCATTTTTATCATTTTTAAATTGGATATTAATAGCATAATGCGTTAGATAAGAAAAATTAATAGCATTTATGTTATTTATAATACAAATATGTACAGCATTCAATAATGTAATAGGTGAAGCCTTACTAGTAGAAGTCACTCAATAAAAATAATAAGATTTTATTTTAACAGAATAAAAAAACAAAGTGAAGCATCTTAAAATGTTTCTCTTTTTTTCGGTATAAGATCATTAGGCGTATATAAAAAATGTTTAAATTTTAAAAATATATATATATATATATAAATATATATATAAATAAATATATAAATATATATATACATATATATTTATATATTTATATATTTATATTTATAGACATTAATATCAGCTTATTTTAGTGGTTTCTTATTATAAATATTTTTACCCTTTACTGTATTTGCTATAACAAGTATCTTTCCTTTATTTTTATTTATAGGTAGTTTATTTCTTAAAGAAAAAAGTTATTAAAATTAATAGACTTTTTAAAAAGAATAATTATTTTAATTTTTTAGATTTCTTAAAAAGCCTTTTATTATCAAACCTTTGATTTTTATTTTAATTTTTATGATTCCACCTTCTAGTGGTACAACAATGTTTTATTATTATACAAATTACTTAAATTTTTCCCCAGAATTTATGGGTTAATTGCAATTTTTATCTTCTTTAGGTATTTTCTTGGCAATAATAATATACAATATATTTTTAAAAAATATTTAGTTTAAAAAAATTTTTATATCGTCATCTTTAATATGTATTTTAGCATATTTATCTTAATTATTACTTGTTTCAAGATACAATTTGAAATTGGGTATTCCTGATAAAGTTTTCTGTCTTTTTGATACTGCCTTTATTAAAATGTTAAGTGAAATAAATATAATGCCAATATTAGTACTTGCCTGTAGATTGTGCCCTAAAAATATAGAAGGAACTATGTATGCAACGATTATGAGTACCATTAATTTTGGAGGAGCGCTTTCTTTATAATTAGGAGCTTTAATAACATACCTTTTAGGCATAGATGAATAACATTTTTAATTGTTGTGGGCTCTAATATTAATATCGGGATTGGCAAGTTGCGTACCATTGTTATTAATTAAATTAATTGATGTTAAAATGGAGGAAGATAGCGAGTTAACAGAAGATAAGTAGACTATAGAAATTTTTTAGGATAATTAAACTTTATGAACAAATAGTAAAACGTGAGATAGAGCCTTTATATTTATATATAATAGTTAAAAATATATATTTATTTATATATATATATATATATATATATATATTATATATAATTTAATCATTAATATTATCTAAAATTTAACAATATTTATTGAAAATAATATATATTACTATAAAATGTAATAAAATCTAATTGAATAAATTAACATAAAAATTATAAAGCCAAACGATATAATCGAATATCACATTTATTCTTTCGATTTGATTTTTCATAAAAGCTAAGGATATGAGTTTCCATTATAATATATATTTGAAATAGAAGTAAATAAATTATAACTAGAAAAACTTATTTAATTTATCGGATATACTTATTAGGATGTAAAAAAGTATGTAAAGTCTGTAGGATAATTGACAGAAGATTTTTTAGAAAGATTTAAAAATGAAATCGGGTATTCTAATAAAAAAATGAACCTTTTTTTAATTACTATTAATAATTCTTTTTTCTCCAGTTTTTTTTTGGAGTTTAATTAAAATTATAATACTTAAATTAATTGCGCAATATTAAATTTTGACTATATTTAAGCTAAAAAGTAATTTTCAAAGAATATTAATAATTAAGATTACTTTAAATAAATAGAAATATTAAAAAATGAATTATATGAAATGGATTGTCTTATTAATAAATAAGATATATAAATTAATTATTTATAAAAAGAACATCTTTAAAATACATAAAATCATAAATAAAAAATGTAAACTCTGAGTACTTAATTAGAAAATGAAATTTAGATAAATTAATAAATTTAATATTAAAATAAAATGTAAATATAAATTTAATGATTTTCTATATATATTAAAAAAGAATAATAGAATATAAAATTAATTTAGAAAAAGAAAAAGAAATTTTTGAAAACTAATTCGATTAATTAGTTAAATAATCAGTTTAAAAAAGGCTGATTGAATATTAATAATTTTAAAAAATTAAGTAAAACAAAAGATATAAAATTATATATATATATATATATATATAAATAAATATATATATATATATATATATATATATATAAATATATATATATACATATTTATAATATATATATTTTTTTAATATATAAAATTATATTAGCATAATGATGAAATGAAAAAGCTTGAAAAGAAATATAAATTCGATTTAAACTAAAGAACTTAAATCAATTAAAACACTTCTGAAATAACTTTTTAAAACTAAGAAATAAATTAAAGTATACAAACATCAAAGCAAATGATATTAGAAATATAGTTAAAATAATAACACTAAAAAGAATAATACCAATAATTAATAAAAGAAATTAAATAACTAGACCTATAATTATCTTATAAAACTAATACTAAAATCTAAAACGATATTTTTAACTGTAAAATATGCAATGATTAAATCGCTTAATTAGTTTTTAGACCATGTGGACACCTTATTTATTGTTTAAACTGTTGGAATGATTATTTTACTGATGATAGGGATCCTTTTATGAATAACATAAAATATTTTTGTTTGAAATGTTTACATTATAGGAGAGTATTATAAATATCATCTTTTACTGAGAAAACTTGAAAATTATTTTTAATTAAAAAAAAAAAAAAAATACTATTATATATTTAAATTTTTATAAAAAAAAAAAATGCTCTAAAATATATAAACAAACAAAAATCAAATCGAAAATTTTTATTTAAAAAATACATTATAAAAACCTTCTATTTAAAAGAAAATAGAATTTTCTTTATAAAATTCTACTCTTAAAAAATCCCAAAATGATAGCAATTTAGAATAAATATTAAGAAATAAATTAAATATTGCAAAAAGTCCCAAAAATAAACCCAAAAGTAAAATTTTTAATCTTTTAAATAATTAAATTTTCCCTAATAATCAAAAAAATTATTTCTTTCATTTAAAAAATTCCACTTTTGCATTAAAAATGAATTCCTTTTATGAACAAAAACTTAATTCAATAGACCTTATTGAAACTAAAAAACTTTATTTTGATAATTCAAATGTCTCTTCTATAGAATAAAGCTTCATTAAATAGTTTTAATAATAAAGAAAAGAATCTAATGTTGTACATATATAACCATAAAAAGGAGAAACTTAACAACTTATAGCAAAAGAAGATATTACTAATATAATATAAACTGAATAGCTTTCATTTTAATATTTTTTTATAAATTTAAAAGATTAAGCGACACCTTTAAGTGTTTATTTGAATGTAGAAAATCCAAAGTTTGTAATTTTTATATCAAAAACTATTCGATTTCCTTCCAAATTATAATGCGATGAAATAGTAAAAGGAAATAATATTAGATTTGACGAAGTTGGAAAAATAATATTTTCCTATAAAAGGCTTTATATAACAATATAAACTGAATTAGCTCAAATAATAAAAATAAATATAAAATTTGGACAAAAAGAATAATAAAAATAATAAAAAAAGGAAAAATAAATTACAAAAATAACAGAACGAAAATAGCAAAAAAGCCTCATTTCATTAATGCCCAATCATAAACTGGAAATAGAAGTTTGTAATTATATAATAACATATAAAAATAAATATTTAAATATATATATTATATATATATATATATATTTATATATATATTTATAATTATTTAACATATTTATTAATTTATAATAGAAAACATTCGATAAAAAAGAAAAAATATAAGTGTATCTTATAAAAAAAATATAATAAAATAAAATATTGAAGATATTTCTTAATTAAATATCTATAAATAAAAAGATAAATACAAATGCTTGAATGATAAAATTAAAGAAATTTAATAAAAAAAATAAGTATTAGATGAATAATTGTACTATAAAAAGGATTTTTTGAATAGAAGAAAAAATATTTAATAACAATTGAATAATAATAAACATATAATTAATAAATAAAAATATTTCATTAAAAAGTTACAAAAATAATGGTTTTTAATAATTAATTTCGTTTAAGTAATAAAAAAAATTATTTAAAATACAAATCAAATGATAAATTCGATAAAAAGTATAAGAAAAATATCGAATTATGTCAAAAATAGCATTTAAATACTAATAAAAAATTAAAAAAAACAAAATTCAATATATGATAACAAATATACTGAAATTTAAGTTTATTAAACATTACATTTTTATACAAAAAATATATAAAAAATCTCAATAAAAAATGCCTAATTTATTCTTATCGATATTTTTAAAAAAAGAATAGAAAACTGGCGATTTAAATGTGCTTTAAATGAATACATAAATACAAGTAAAATATAAATATATATATAAATATATATATATAAATATATATATATATATATATATATATATATATATATATATATATTTATATTTTTATATATATATTTTTAATTTTATATATATAATAATATATAAACATATATAATTCGAATATACAAGTTAATAAGATAATTGAAAGATATAGAGAATTTAAATAAAAAAAATAAAACTATGAAAAAATGCTTGGGTATTTGTTCTACAAATATTTCACCAGTATTGTCGAGAACTATACTAAAGATGATTCTGTTGAATTTTTCAGCTAAATTTAAAATGCAAAAAGAATAGAAAAATTAAGAAACGAGAAAACTAAGAATAAATTCTTAAGTTTTTTTATGGAAAACAGAAGAAAAGAATTTTAATCTGATTTACTTAATTATTTTTCAATAACATAAAAAATCAAAGTATTATTTAATTTTAAATTATTAAAATAACTAAAAATAAATAGAATAAAACAAATATAAATTTTTTATAAAAACTAACTTAAAATTTAGAAAAATCACAACTAAATTTTTCAAATGAAACATTTAATAATCTAGATGAAATTGAGGAAAAAAAAATCGATTCTTATTTGTTTACTGGATAATTTGATAAAAGAGGAATTTCAACTTCAAATATAAATCCTCCTAGGTATTTTATAGTACCTAATTTCGATATACTCAAATAATCTATTTACGAGACTTTAAAAATGATTAAAAATTAAATATAAGTTTAAATTTTATTAGAACAAAAATAAGCTTAAAATTTAACAGAACAAACATTCATTAAAAAATTGCTTTTACTTGAGGATAATTGAAGTTCATTTTTATAAACGAAAAATTAAAAAAAATGAGAAAAAAATTAATTAGAATTAATAAAATAAATATGAATTTATATATATATATATAAATATTTTATAATATTTAGAAAAGTAATATTTATAAAAAAGTACAATCTAAATTTTATATTTTTAAATATAATTTTATTATTTATATTTTCCATTTTACATATTCAATTTTCATGAATACTCTAATAATTATTTTAAAAATTTAAATTAGAAAATGACCTTTTAATATTAAAAATAATAATAATAATAATAATATAATTTTGAAAAAAAACTAAAATAAAGTTCATACATGTTATCTTAATCAACTTTTTTCGAAAAAAGAAATTATGATTAAATTTAATTTCTTTAATCTGTAATTTCAATATCATTTAAATTCCTTTAAATACCGGTTAAATTTATTTGATTATTAACTTAAGTAAAATCTTGTTAAATAAAATCATTTTAAAAGTCAAAATCTATCTAAATTTATATGTCTTCATTAATTTAATTGTTTTGTATTTAGACATTTTTTAAAGGATCATCATCTTTTAATTTCTAAACAGTTATTTTATTAATATTATCTTGTAATTCATGATCTATTTTCTCCTAATTTTACATATTTTAATTAAGTACAACAACAATTAGAAATTATCTCAAAATATATCCATCTTCATTAAAAATACGAACTAAAATCTCACCAATATCCTTTCTTTAAGGCAGCCCTATAAATAATAAAACTCCATGTAATAACTCTATAGATTTAAACCATGCTGGTATTTTTTAATTATTCGAAAGTCCTATTTATTAGTAATCAGATCCTAAAAATCTGTGTATTTTATTGATAAGACTATTTGATGTTTCTATATATATATATATATATATATATATATATATATATATATATTAACATTATTGTTTAGTATAAAAACGAACTTATTATATATTATTATAAGATTCATGTATACATTCACCTTTGTTTTTATTTATTATTCCTAACTATATTATATTTTTATTTTAATATTTATTATTTTATTATTTACTTTTTCAGGAGTAAATCCATAGGCTATATAAATAATTGATTAATAAATTAAATTATAATAGATTAATTTTCTTTGATCTTAATTTAATTTAATTAAAATTTCTTATAAATTGATATTAACGACATCATGTTTTATAATAATTTTAGGAAAAGGTTAATTAATTAAATTATTTAAATCACTTTCTATATTCACATATTCTTTATACCAATCTATTTCTTTGTATTTTACTAAAGCAGCCTATTTTAAAAACTCTATGATTCTAAAAGTATTTTTATCAAGTAATAAAAAATGCATTGTAATAGCTCCTTCATTAAAATATATAAATAATATATATATATATATAAAATATTATATATATATATATATATATATATATATATATAAATTTATATATATATATTTATATATATATCAATATATTTTTAACAAATAATTACCACATAAAGAATTATATTATCTTGATTATTATTATGTCAAAGCTTTTTTTTAATCCATTTAAATATTTGGTTTTTCTTTATTGTTTTCTTCATTTAAAATAATATTAATAAAAGCTTAATAATTTATTTATCCGTTTTCCAATATATATTAAAGTTTTTATTATACTTTATTTAAATTTTATTTATCAATAGAAGAATTAGTCAAATTCTTAACTACATTATTCATTTTCTTTTAAACCATATTATTTTTTAATAATTTACTCTATCTCATAGTCTAATGTTCAGCTAATACTTACTATTACTGATATTATTGTTGTTTTTTGTATTCTTCAATCTCTTATAATATTAATTAATCTTTAAATTTATTTTTATATAATCCCCATAATTTGTATGAATCTATTAAATGACAATCCATTAAAGTTATTTATTTATAAAATGCTTAACCTTAATTAAGAAAAAAATTTAATAAATAAATAAATATAAAATATTTAATATATAAAATGTATATATATATATATATATATATATATATATATATATATATATATATATATATATAAATTATTACCTTCATAGGCAATTTCATCAGAATAAAAAAAGTTTTTTCTATACATTATATTATATATTATAAATCTATATTTCCATAGTCCGAAAACTCCCACAATAGGTCCTAAAATTTAAACTGCCATTGTGATAATATAAGTAAATGGTATTTTAGAAACTATAATTTATAAATAATCGGAAGCTTCAGTATATCCATCAGTAGAAATAATTAATAATTTTATTATTTAATTATATTCTTATAAACTTGGTTATCCTACAAACTTTCTTTCGTTTGGCTAAAATTAAAGCCAGAAATCAACTGGAATATCATATAATTTATTATCTATATATATTTTGGCTGAAAATGTAAGTTAATCATTATCTTTATCAATAAAAATAGTATTTCCTATTTAGAAAGAGAATTATTCTAATATATATATTTTGCCTTCATTATATTATTTATTAAATGACTATTATAAATTTAATTCAGGGTTTAGTCTTACAGGCTAGTTTAAATTTATAAATTGTAAGTCTTATAATCTTTCAACTGTTTCTATATCATAATTTATATAATCTATTACTTTTATTTAAATCTTTTTTTATTTTAAATAAGTATTTATATATAAATATATTTGATATTTTATTATATTATAATTAATTATTGTTTTACTTTTATATCATCAATAGGTTTCTTAATAGCTAATTTGATTCCTCTAGTTAAAAGATTTAGAATAGAATTAGTATCTCCTTCAATTTTAATTTGATTTTATTTATAAGATAAAGAAACTAAAACACCTTAATATTTAATATCTTGAAATTTACCATCATCTTCATTTATTTCTAAATAAATAATTAATGTATCTTAATTAGTAATAATTTATCTTTATTTATTTTTAAAATCGAATCTAAGAGAACTATCTATATTAATTTCAATAGGATAATAATTTATTTTACTTTTTAAAATAAATTCAATATATTTTATAACTTTTAATAAAAAATATATATAAATAAAAATATAGATAGAGATAAAAATATAAATAATAAATATATATATATAATTTCTATATATATATATATATATATTTATATACATATATATGTATATATTTTTTTTTATCTATTTGTTAATATATATATAAAGATTATTTTTTTTTTTTATTTTTATATTTTTATTTTAATATATATATATATACATATATTACTTTTTTAAGATTATTATTAGCCTTCGATTCTAAATTTTATTTCTGTATTAAATTTATCAGTGATAATATTTATAATATTAATAATTCCTAATTCAAACAAATTGTTAAATATATCATTTGCTTTATTTATATCTATATTTAATTCTTTATTTATAAAATCTTCACTTTAAACTTCTTCATAAGCTAACAAAATAATTTATTTTTAAGTTTATGCATAGATATTTTATTTGTTTTTTTTCAGGGCTTCTTTTTAAATCTAATTTATGAAATATATATATATATATATATATATATATATATATATATATATATATATATATATATATATATATAACATTAAAATTTACTTATATTTAAACTATCCCAGTTTGTAAATCAAAATTAATCCAGTCTGGTAATTCATTTAATTATAAATTATTATAATAATAAGCTTTTTTGAATATAATTTTCCTTTTGGAATAAATAAAGACATTATGTAATTCTATCTATTCTCCTATTTTTAAAATTGTTCCCTTATCTAATTTAGTTTTATATACTTATCCAAAAGAATCATGCTAAACTAACATAATTTCCGTATGTATTATAATATTATTTTTTAAATTCATAATAACTATCTGATAATATATATATAAAAAAATTATATAAAAAAAAATATATAAAAAATTACTCCTTTTTTAGTCATTAAAAATCCTTTTGATAAATCTTCATTTAAGCAAATATCATATGCTGTATTATCTTTGTAATATTAAAATTATTGTAAAATTTACATATTTCTAATTATATAAGTATATATTTAAATAAATATTTATATTTACTATAAATCTCTTATGTCTACCAAATACAATTACCCATTTTCAGTTTAAGTAACCAATGCATATTAATCATTTTAAATAATTCTCAAATGTAAAGTCCATCCATTTAATTTTAAAGTATGTAAAATTACCATACTAAATGGATTACTTATATCAACTTTAGTTATGAAAAAATATAAATATATAAATATATATATATATATATTTAATATATATAATATATATATATATATATATATATATATATATAAATATATATATATATATATATATTTTATAACCCGAAGTTAATCCGTTAAACCCATCGGTTATAATCAAATTTCTTTAATTTTTTAATATTGCCAATCCTTCCCCTCCTCTTGTATATAATTTATTTATTAATAAAGGTTTTTTCATATTTTTAATATCTAAAGCTATAACTCCATAATTTCTAATTGTTGCAAATGCAAAATTTAAATCTTTTGTAAATAAAGCATCTTCACAAGTACCTATAATTCCGTATTCTGAAGGCTAGAAATTCGATATTAATTAAATGTCCATAAGATTATTAATATTTAAAAAAGTAACACCTCTATTTCCATTGCCTATAACAGCCAAAGTTTAATTTTCATTTAAAAAAATTGAATCAGAATCATTATCAGTAAATCCATATTAACTTTGATTTATTACCTTAGGTTTATTATAGCCTTCTTCATAACTTATTATACTTAAACCCCCTGAAGATATTCCTCCTAAAACATATTATTAATTCATAACAAATACACTATCTGTAATATTACTATCTTCTATACCAACTTAATTTATTAAAGAAAGGATTTTTAACGAATTTCCTTAAACATTTGTATCAAAACATATAGTACCATTAGATGATGATGCTCTTTTATATATATATATATATATATATTTTTTTTTATTTTTATTTTTTTTACGTATATAATTTATAGTTTTTATAATCACATCTCCATGTCCATTTATCATCTCCCATATGGTCATTGAATAAATTATTTTAGACAAAGTTTAATAAATTTGGTTTATCGGAATTAAAATTAGGAATTGATCTTTAGAATACCATAAAATTAAAAGAATCACTAAAAAATATCAAATTTTCATCTTAATTTAATTTCAAATTAATCGCTAAACCAGTCTAAGGTAAAGTTTCGAATAAAATAAGATTATCAACTTATCTTATATCATATATATTAACTCCTATAGACCTTAATCCAACAAAAAGGAATTTTTCGTCTTTTGATATATCCATTACTTAAGAAAATGAGTTTAAATTATAATAATAATCATATTTAAAATTTTCGTTTGTACATACTCCAGATTATAAAAGAGATTATATATTAATTAAATAAAGTCCTTATTATTATTCTAAAGCATATATATATTTATTTTATATTAAAATTAATTACAAAGTTATTGCCCAATGATTTCTTTAACATTAATATTAAAATATATACTTAAAAAAATAAAAAAAATAAAAAAATATATATATATATATATATATATATATATATATATATATATATATATATATAAAATCACTTTATTTTTCTATTAATCATAATTCACTTTATATACTTAAATCCCTTTAAAATCATTTGCTAAAAAAGCGTATTTTTAATCCTTATCAAATAATATTTAATATACTTCGGCCTCTGTTTTTAATTCTTGGTCAAAAGTCATTTAAATAATATTTATGTCTAAACTATATATTTAAACTACATTAGATCCTTAAAGGAAAACAAATTATTCGTTTTGAGATAATTATAGGTTTATTAAATTTATTTCAAAATTAAATGTTTTTATTAATATAGGCTTATTTATATTTGATATATCTAATAAATTTATGTTTTTTTATTAATTTACTATCTATTAACAAAAAAAAAATTTTAATATAAATATTTTTGTATATAAATATATATATATATATATATATATATATATATATATATTTTTATAAATTATATATAAATATATATATATATATATATATATTTATTTATATATAGTTCAAAAATAAATTATTTATAATTGCGGGGGGGGGAGTTTTTTTTTTTAGTATGTTTTTTTACCCATAAATAATTTTATTAATGCGAAAGCCTAATTTTCATTATTTTTTAATTGGGACTTATTTCTTTATAATATACTATAATTGATTATTAAGGCTCTTTTACATCAATGAGCATTATACCGCAATATTATAAACTTACAAAAACATAATTATCTTTAGGTTTTTACAATGATATTATATCATTTATTGAAGATTCATTACAAATAGATTTTCCTTCTAATTCGTAAATTTGAAAAGGCGAAAATACAGGAAGTTATTCTTCTAATAATTATCCAAAAACACCTATTTATTGAATATTTTTGTGTTTTTATTAAAAAAATTAATACTTAAAATAGAATAAAATATTGAAAGTAAAAATATATAAATGACATTTGTTATTATATTCATTTATATATATTTTTTTTATTTTTTTAAGAATTATTAACTTAATTTATAAATAATATTTAAATGATATAGATAACAGAAATAATAAATTTTTAATAATATATGTTAGTAAAAAATTTATTAAAAAAAAGAACTTAAAAAATAAATAATAATAAATAATGTATTAAATTAAATAAAAATTATTAAAATTGAAATATTTTAAAAATATTATATAAAAATATAAATATTAAAATAAAATAAATATTATATTTTTAATAAATATATATATATATATATATATATATATATATATATTTTTTTATTTTAATTATTAATTTTTTTTTTTTTATTTTTTTATATTATTTATATTTTATTGATATTATTTAAATTATTAAAATTATAAGAAAAAATATAATAATTTAAAGCATTAGTATATTTTTAAAATTTTTTTAACAATAAATTTTTCTTAATTAAATGTCTGTTAAAAAATTGTAAATTTTAAAATAAAAAAAACTTTTATTTTATATAATATTATAATTGTTATAAATTTGAAATTAGTTTTTTTTTTTATTAAAATAATAATAATTAATAATTTATAATTTAAATTTATTAATAATAATAATTAAAATAAATAACTCTTAAAATATTCATAAAAACAAAAATATATATATAAATATTAAAATAAATTTAAACAAAAATTTCTTATCACTCATTTTTATATATTCATGACTTACTGAAACATAAACTTAAATGAGTTTTTATTATATAAATTAAAAAATTTTTTAAATCAGATTATAAAAGATTAAAAGATAAAACCCTAAAATAATAATTATATTTAAATTTAAAAAAAAAAAATAGATAAGTAAAAGGAATAAAATTTTAAAATTTTAACAAAAACTAAGATGAAAATGGTAAATAAAATAGTCTAACAAAAAAAAAAAAAGTATTGCTAAAAAATATCAGAACTAAATAAAAAAAAAAGATTTTAAATTTATCTAAATATAAATCAACAAAATTCCAAAATAAATATTTTTTTAATATATAAAAAGATATATATATATATATATATATATATATATTTATATATTTTATATTATATAAATACATTTATATTTATATATTTATATCTAAATGAATATAATTTATAAATATTTTAATTTTTTTTTAATATAGAAAATTTTATATAAATTTTTTATAAATATTTTCTTATTATATATATTTTTCATATATATTAATATAAAAGATAAATGGATACATAAAGTTTATCTTATAGTTGTATAAATTAATTATCAAAGTAAAATTAAAATAAAAAAAAACCAAAAATAACATATACAAAAAGGTTGGTTACGCAATCTTTTTTTAGAGAAATTTAATTAATAGGTTTTAATAATGTCCCTCAAGTAAAATAAATTACAAAATTATCTTTAATATAAAACAAAAAATAGAATGAACCATTAATAATATGTAGTAATCATAATAATTAATTCATGGACGGACTAGTATACATAAACAAAAAAAATATAAACTCATATATTAAAAATAAAACTTAACAAAAAAGTTATTAGTTAGTTAGTTAAATAGACATATTAAATTTATTGTAGCTGATAAGTCCATGTAAAGGCCCATAATAGGACATTTTGCACGTGCATTAGGGGGAATTCCAGTAAAAAGAGCCGAAGATTTAACAATAAAAGGAAAGGGGAAAATATCATATATAGGGGAAGGGAAAATAATAGTTAAAAAATATAATAGATATATAAATATATATAAAAATATAAATACATATACAAAAATAAATACATATATATATATATATATATATAGAAATATAAATACATATCTATATTTTTAGGGCTTAGACACTTACTTTATATAATAAATTGAAATTGGTAGTACAATTGTTATAAAGGTTTATTTTTTAAAATAAAATAAACTTAAAAAATAAAGGATATTAAATTAAACGTAAAATAAATTATTTCTGAAAAAGAATTGGTTATTTCGGATTAATATTTTGCTGATTTTTTCTAAAATTAAGATTATAAAATCATCCCAAAAATGGACTATTCTCAAGTTTATGAAAAGGTTTGGGAAGCTTTACATTAAAAAAAATGTATTGGAATTTTTCCAGAAGGAGGTAGTCATGATAGGACAGATCTATTACCATTAAAAGCAGGGGTTTGTATTATGGCTTTAGGTGCAATGGCAAAATATAATATGAAAGTGAATTAATTTTATTTTTTATAATTAAACTCCTTTAATTAACTATTTTATAGGTTAAAATATTACCATGTGGTATAAATTATTTTAGAGGACATAGATTTAGATCTAAAGTTATAATTGAATTTGGATAAGTTTATAATATTCCTGTAGAATTAGTAGAAATGTACTAAAAAAACAAAAAAAATGCAATTTCCAAACTATTAAAGGAAATATAAACTGTATTCATAAATATATATATATATATATATATATATATATATATTTATATATATACATATATATAATAAAGAGACTTAGAGAAACTACTATATAAATGCCTTCATATAAAGAATTAAATGCTATATATATTGCACGAAATATATATTTACATGACGCGAAAAATATAAGTCCAAAAGAAAAACTTCGACTAAATAGAACATTTGCTTAAGCTTACACTTGTAGAATAGAATCTTAGCAAGCAAAAAATATACTAGAGAAAATAATTAAATATGACTCTATGCTAAAAAGTTTAGGAACTTCTGATTATTAAGTGAAAACATTTTCATAGAAATTTAAAGTTGATTTCGCGTCTTTCTTTATTTCATTTATAAAAACTTTACTTTCTTTAGGATTTTCTTTACCGGCTCTTATATTAAATAGTCCTATTGCGTTATTAATGAGATATTTATCTGAAAAAGAAAGAATAAAAGTATTAAAATAAATATGTATATGTATAATAAAATATGAATAAAAATATAATATATATATATTTATATAAATATTTATATTTTTTAGTGTAAAAATAATTCTAAAGTAAAAGTTTTAGGAAAAGACGTAGTTGCTTCATATAAAGTATTATCTGCTTTTGTAATTTTACCAATGTCTAATTTATTGTATACATTTGTTTTTAATTATATTATAAGACATAAATGCAAATTAATAAAAAATAAAAAAATGTTAAATATTATACTATTTTATTTTTCATGCTATATCCTTTTTATGCTTTTAGTATTTTTATATATATATATATATATATATATATAAATAAATATAGATATTAATTAATTATTTATTTTATTTTAATTATAAAAATAATATATATATATATATATATATATATATATATATATATATATCTTTATTATATATATATTATAAGTTATGTTGAAATCAGCTGATTCTTTAACTAGAAATTTAAGAACTTTATAATCTAAATTTCTTTTTTTTACTAATAAATAAAAATTTTTATAATTAAGATAATAAAGAGAAGATTTATATATAGATGTAAATCAATTTTTTATAAAACAAAATAATTTATTATTATTTCTTCTAAGATAAGAGAATTTATGAGATAACATTTAAATAAATCTAATATAATTGAAAGATAAAGTGATATTGAATTGAATGACAAAGCAAGATATTCATTTTCTAGTTTTGAATCTATAGATTAAGAAGATAATGTTTTTGATTTATTATAAGAAATCGGATGTTGATATTTTTAATTAATAGATGGAATCATATTATTTATATAATATTTAATATATTAATATGAAATTATTAATTTTATATATATATAAATAAATTTATTATTTTGATATTAATTCAGTTTATTAATGTTATATATAATTTTTAAATATTTTTTTTATTATTAATTTTATATGTAAAGATATTTAATTTATTTTATTAATATAAAACATTTTTATTATATTTATAAATAAAATAGAAAATTTTTTTAAAAAAATATTTAATATTAATTAATTAAATATAGAACAGAAGAAAAAATTTATTATATATTATAAAAAATTCGGATATTAAATAAAAAAATATTATAGTATTTCTTAAATAAATAAAAATATATATATATATAATTTTATGCAATAAAATTAACTAAATATAAATTTACTTATTATATGATCTTCATATTATACAATAAATTTTATAAAATTAAAAAAAAAACTTTTATTAACAATTAATATTTATAGATATTTTTTTATATAAATCGATTAAAATTATTGAGAAATAAATATATTAGTGTGTTAATATTAAATTAATTAATTAAAAAGAAAAAAAATTATTTTTAAAATCTTTAGAAAGGATTTAAAAAATTGATATATTCGTTATGATCGTTATAAATAAATACATAACTACTACTCTTAAAATTATATAAAATATAAATAGATATTTCTAAAATTTAAATATTGAAAATAAAAAAAAATGTATATTTATTAAAAAATATTATAAATATGTATATTTAATAAAAAATATTATTAAAATGTTTAAAAGAATTCTAGATAGAAAGATATAAGAAAAAAATAAAATAAAATAAAAATAAATAAATAAAAATTTTTAATATTAAATATTTAATTAATTATTATATTTTTGTAATTATTTTTAAACATATTAATTTATAAAATTAAATTTATATATTTTTATATATTATATATATTATTTTTATA
>NW_004086019.1:0-83694 GCF_000220395.1 Ichthyophthirius multifiliis
TTTTTAACAAGCAATGTGTTATTTTTTCTGATAATTCATAATTTTCAATAAAATATTCAACTATCATTTCAAAATTATTGCTTTATATATGCATATTTTTAATGAAAACACCATAATTTTGATAGTAGTATATAATTGAATTGTTTTTGTTTATAATTTTTATTTATTTTTAAATTTCTTTAAAAAACTCAATTTAGAAAAAATGGATAACTCCATATTTATATTATTTTATTGAATTTTTTTTAAAAAAAAATAGAGAAAAAATAAAAAGTTTATAATTAATAATAGTAATATATAAAGCTTTTAATATAATTATTATAATTTATATTTTTATTTTATATAATATATTACTTATTTATAAAAAAATTAATATTTTTGTATTTTCAAAAAAAGCACTTATAATCACTTTGATATTGATTTTTGGTATCTTAATATTTTAATTTCCCTTATATATCTTTTTTATAATTGAAACGATAATATTTTAATTAAAATTATATACTATATTTGAATTAATTACTATTTATTTATATATGAACATATATTTATGAATATTATATTTGAAAATATAAATAATTTGTTAATTTTTTGTATTAAAATACATATATAATACATTATTAGTATTAATATGTTGTTTCATTACTTTTTTTTTATATTTATAATATAATTTATTTTTATTACTATTTTTAATATTTGATAATATATATATATATTCTTTTAAACAATTTCGAGTTACAAATTAAAAAAAATATAATATATTTTATAATTAATATTTCCCATCTATACTATTTAAGAGTTAATTATAATTAAAATCTTTTATATTAATAAGTTTTTTTTTTTTACATTATGTTTTTCCTATATGATAGTTAGTATTTATAAATTAATTATTTTTCAAACATTCAAGCGATTGAATTTTTCCAGAATTAAAATAGAATCTTTTGTATATTTTTTTAACAAAAAATAAAATAATTATGTATATTTTTTTAATTATAATATAAAGACCATAACTAGTTTTTTTTTTCATTTTTTTTTTTTTTAATATTTTAAATGTTATTTTGAAAAAAAATAATGATTAAAAATAACATGTATATATATATAAAAATATGCATAAGAATAATATTTTACTGAAAATAATAAATATATATACAATTCTTTAGAAATTATTATTTATAATTTTATTTTTTAAGTTCAAAATAATTAATTACTTCTTTTTTTTTTATTTTGGGTAATTTTTTTAAAAACTCAAACAACGACAAAAATAAAGCAAAGAAAAATGGATAATTTCCTATTTTTATTCTAATCGGGTTTTTTTTAAAAAAATACAGAAAATATTTAAACCTATCAGCAAGTATTATATATATATATATTTTTGGAAAAAAAATAAAAAATTCTGTTTACAAAAAAAAAATAAAGGAAAAAAGAAAATAAAAGAAAAGAAAAGAAAAACATAGAATTAAAATAATAATTAAAAATGGAAAAAAATCTCTTATAAGTAAAAAAAAGATTAAAAACCCTAAAGTCCTTTATATATTTTTATAAAGGCATTTCTATATTTTTTTTAATAATAGTCCTAAATATATAAAATGAATCTCATATTTTTTTCCCTTTTAAATTATCTATATGGGACTAATTTAATATTGCTGATATAATAATTCCTTAATTTTATTTATTGAATTAAATGAATATTATAAATAATAAAAAAACAATAATAAAAAGGAATTTTTTTATACTTTTTTTTTCTGGAATTTTTTTGAATTTACAAAAGGCTAATTTTTTTTGGAGAAATTTTAGAGTTTTTGGTTTTTATTAAAGACAAGCTTTTTTTTTAATTTTGAATGAAATTTAGTATTAGTTTTTTTTAGCGAAAATCTTTTATTAGTTTATGTTTTTTGCATTTATTTTACTTTTCTTTGTTTTTTTTTAATATTTCTTCTAAAAAAAAAATACACTAGATGATAATTTCTCTTCTTTTATAGATTAAAAAATACTCACCAAAAATTATATGGAAAACCCTTTTTTTGATTCAGAAGGCATTTTTTCAACTTTTTCTGCATATTTAACCTGTTTTTTAGGCACTTTTTATTCATATATAATTAAAAATACTATTAATAGGAATTAAAGGAGCTTTTTTTTAGCGTTTTAGGCCATTTTGTTGATTATTATAGCATTAATATCACTATTTCTGTGTAATTTTAATAGAATATACTCAAGTCCAGGGTTTGTTTTTATAGCTGGTGGAATTAATGGACTGGTTTTAATGTTTTTATTACATTTTTGGGATGATTATGTGGTTAAATTTACAAAGAAAATTTAAAAATTTGGTAAAAAATGGATTTTATTTGCTTTATTAGTTAGCGAAATTTATATTTTATTAAAATTTAATATTGTATTTACTTATTAAGGGGAATAATTTTCATTGTGGAATTTTTTGGTGGAATTTGGTATAAAATAAGTAATAAAAGATGAAGATTTTTCATATTTTTTAATGCATTTTTTATTGAATATTTTTACATTTTTTTTAATAATTTATAAATTTTGATTTTTTTTTATTTTTTCATAAAAATAAAAATATCTCAAAATCAATTTTTTTTTAAATTTAATAAATTTTTCTAATTATAAAAAAAACAATAAATAACTAAAATTTCAACATTTAAGTATTTCTTGTTAGTCTATTTTTTGTATAAACCATATAATTACTTTGTTAATTTTTAAAATATATATAAGATAAACAAAATAATCATTAAATAATTTACATTTTTAGGGATAATTATTTAAGTCTGGAAGTGCATTTATTTTTTTATATTGGTTTTTACATATATGGTCCATTATATTTAAAATCATACTTTGAAATTTAAGAAAATCTAAATTAAAGCTATAAAAACTATAAATACATGTTTTTAAAGACAAATTGTTAAAATAAAATAAATTAGATTATTTTTATAAAATAATATATATTTTTATTTTATTTAAGTTATAAATGAATTAATTATATTACAAAGAAATAAAATAAATTTTATATTTTTGATATAAAGAAAATTATAAATAATTATTATAAATATATATTAATTATTTAATTATATTTTTTTTAAAAAATAAAAATATTGATTAATGGAAAAAGATTATTAAAATATAAAAAAATATCATGAAGAAATATTAAATTTATACGAAGTCCCTTATATATATAGAGATTCATGTGTAGAGGATTATATGAATTATTAAATATGTAAAAGACAGAATCCACTAATAAAAGAAAATGATTTAATTTATAGGATTCCTGTTTTAAATACATTATCATCATGCATTTAACTAAAAAATTAATGGATAAAATGTCAGGACTATAGAGAAAATGAAGTATATGAAGAAATAAGAAGATAATATATAAATTAATTAAGAAAAAAATGAAATTATAATATATATATAAATGTATTTATATTATATATATACATGTATATAAATATATATATACATATTTAATATTGATAATTTATATATATATATTTATATACATATATATATATTTTTCATTATAATTAATTTTCGTCTTCTATATATTCTTAATTTTAAACACATTTTAAAACTACTTTTTGGCTTGATTCCATCAAATGTCCCGAAAACATCATTTCGTCTAATATAAAATAAGCTTTATGGAAATTAAATATTATATCCAATTCACATACGTTCATGAAATATTTATCTAAGCATTCAACATATTGATGAATTATTTCTAGTACGTTTAATTCGTTTTCTTCTTTGTCGACAATAGTTATAAAATATAAACTGGCATATCTATATATATATATTTATATATATATATATATATAAATATATATATATATATATTATATTATTTTTAACATAAAAAAGTATATATAAGTATTTTATTACCTTTTATATACTATTTTATAATCATTCCATTCTAAAAAATTACATAATTTATTACTTCTTGTTAATACAATTGAATTTATCTTTTTTTTTTTAACATATTTATTTATATAAAAAGTATACTTCTTTTAAGTATTTTATTTTCTCTTTATTCGTAAAAGTTTAAGAAAACCATTTTGTTAAGCGTGTTTTTCCTTATCGACTTATTAAAAATAAACAATGAATCATATTTATTAATTTTCTTTTATTTTATTTTCAATAAAAGTAATTTTATTTTATTATTATTATTTTTTGTTATAAAAAAATAAATAAAAAGATTTATAAAAAAAAAATATTAATAATTTAATATATATATATATTAAAAAAAAAATTAATAAAAAAATGTTTTTAACTCCAACAAAATTAAATTCTTTACATTCCTTAAAAAATTTTTAAACCAAATTAACATTCCCTATATTCAAATAAACCCGTTCTTAAATAAAAGATATAGTATCAGAAACAAAAAAGAACCCATTATAAGAATTCCAAGGGAAATACATATATAATCTTCCTGCATTTTAAATAATAAATAACGAAAAATTCCTTTCAAAAATAATAAAATTAGAACTTTAACAAAAGCCTTTAAAATCAGTATAAGATGGCTTAAAATTTCCTTTTTTATTGATTTTTTTTACAATTTTTATATTTTATTAATGGCAATCAATTCCTTTTAAAGTAATTTATCCACACGCAACTATAAATGAAACAATTAAAACTAAATATAATGTACATGCTATTTTTACAGGTAAATATATAATAATACTTCATAATATATATTTTAATAGGCGCACTTTCTCATAAAAATTGGGAAAATCTTGCCTTATATGGAATTCCATTTTTTTATGCAATAAATATGATTGGATTTTTTATGAAATAAAGACATATGTTTTATTTATTTATAACGAATTCTGTTTTTACAGCACTTATAACTTTTCTTTTTGATAAATAATTTGGAAATTTAAACTTTTTATATCCCAAAAATAACGGAGGGTGTACAAGTTTATCTTTTCTTTCTTGTTTTTTGGCTTTTTAGCCTAAAGCGAATGTTTTAAAAGTTCCTTTATATACAATTGTGACTTCATTTTTGATGTATGAAAGTTATTAATTAAAAAATTCTGAAAAAAATAATAATTTATGTCATGCTGCACATATATCAGCTATTTTTTATGGATTTTTTTTCGGGTTGCTTTTTAAAAGAATAATGTGATTTTTTATTTAATATATGTAAAAATAAATAAATGTTTTTTTTTTTAAAAAAAATATGGATAAATTTAAAAAATTTATATATATTAACAATTATATTAAAAATAAAATTAAAAATATGGATTTTTCAATAAAACTCTCATTTTTTAAGGACTTAAAAAAGATGATTTTTAAAAAAATTAAATTAAATATTCTTTTTTTATAATTAAAAGAAAATTAGAAAATTCTTAATTAATAAAAGCAAATTAAAGTCGAAGAAAAAAACTGATTTTATTGTTTATTTAAATAAAAGCAAACCCACTTCTTTTAAAAATTAAAAAGAAGAAATTTTAAACAAATAATAGTCTAATTTACACTATATTAGAAATAAATATTTATATTCAGATATTTATTTTTACAGTTAATTAGTTTTTTGGGTATATATATCTTTTTATAAAATTTAAACCAATAAAATTGTATTTATTAATACAAAAGTATATAGAAGGTATTATTATAAATTAATTCTTAAATAATATATATAAAAATCTTGATATAATCCTCAGTGAATTTTTTTTAAATATCCTATATATAAATTTTAAACAATTAAAAATTTACATTAAATTAAATTACATCTAACATTTAAAATTTTTTATAAGCAATACATCTAGATTTTTCATAAATTGATATCTTATTTTATCAATTAATTAATTGCGGTTTATATGACTAAATACTCAGTGTATACAAAAAGAAATTTAAAATTTACCAAATAATACTAAATTTATTTTATAATCTAGATTTCCTAAAGTTTATTACGATTAAGCTTCAAAATAAAATACATTTGAATCGCAAGAAATATAAAGAAAAATATAAAATCCAATTTTAAATAAATCTATTTAAAAAAAATCGGATAAAAAAGGAATTAAAATGATAAAAGAAGATATAAAAATGAATAAAAATTTGAAAAAATTATAAATAAAAGTAATATGTACTAAAACTTAAAATATTCAAAATGAAAATTTATAAGAATTTTTAAGAAACTAGATAAAGTTTTAGAAACTCTAAATAAAAAAATATATATAAGTTTTTTTATTTTATAGTTAAATAAGAATCTTATAACTGTTTAAAAGATTTAAATAAAAATATATGTAATTAAATAAATGAATCGTCTAGGAAAAAAAAAAAAAAAATATATATATATAAATATATATAAATAAATATATATATATATATTTATATTATATAAATATATTTATTTTATTTTATTTAATATCTCTTTTTTTTTATTATAATATCATTTATTATTAATATATATAATAATAAATTTATATGAAATATTTTATTTATTCTTGCTATTTTTTTATTTTTATTTTTATAATACAATCGATTTTTTTTATCAAAAAATAATTGATTATATACAAAAATTTATTATTTTAAAGTTTTATACAGATTATATTAAGTTAATATTATTTAAAGTATAAATAATTAGATATTTATAAACAATATATATAAAAAATAAAATTAAAATTAAGATTAACATTATTATATACAAGTTTTATTCAAAAAAGAAAAATGAAGTGATTTTTTATAAATTGATAAAAAAATATTAATTTTAATTAAATCATAATAAATGAACAAAACTAACAAAAAAAATATTGGAATATAATAAATTATTAATAAATAATAGTGAAAATAAAAACTTTAAAAATAAAAAATAATATAAAAGTAAAATATCATAAATTAATAATAATAAGAAAAATTAATATTTTTAATTTACAATTAATTAATATAAAATATAGATTTTAATTTTAAGGTAATTTTATTTTATTAAAAAGTATTTAAAGTAAATGTTTATAGTAAATATGAAAAAAACTTAAAAAAAAGTATATAAGCATTAATAATTTGTATAAAATATATATATTTTATCATATTCTAACTTAATTAGATTTATGATTTTAATAAGTCGAAAATTGATAAATGAAAAAAAAAATTATAACTTATTGATTTAAAAAATAAAAAATAATAATAAAATTAAAGATACAAAGATATTTACAATTAATAATATAATAAATTATTATATAAAATATTATAAAAAAAATATTTAAGATTAATTTTTATAATAATTAATATATATATAAAAGATGAATGAATATTTACAATAAAAATATATAATATAAAAATAAATTTATATTCTATCATATTATATTATCATTATATTTCTGATTTTAAACTTTTAATGCTTATTAACTTTAGTATCTATTTGAAAAGTTTTCATTGATTGATAATTCTAAATTACATATTTACTTATTAAACTAATCTAAAAATAATTATAAAAATATATAAATATATATCTATATATATTTATATATCTACTTTGTTAATCTATAATGCTTCTTTCAAATTCTATATCTTATATTAAATATATTTGAATATATAATATATTAAAAATATACATGTTTCTTCGAAAGATTAATTATTTTTTTTGCTTTATTATTCCAAAAGTTCATTTTATTATTGAATAATGTTTTCATAATATTTTTATATTCTATTTACTTCTGTTTCTATATTTTTATAATATATATTTTTTATATCAATAATTTCTTTTTAAAATTATAAAATTTCTTTTTTTTATTCTTCTAATTGTATTTCTAAAACTTCATTATTTTATCTAAAATAATTAATTTCTTCATCTTTTTCTTCCAATGTTTTATTGTTACTATTTAGATAATTAATATTTTTTATTATATTTAAATTTTCTTAAAATTAATATTCCTGTTTTTAATAAAGTTTAATTTCTTCATTTAAAATTTCGTTTTTTAATTCCAATTATTTTATTTCTTTGTTTAATTTTTTATTTCATAATCCATTTATTTTTTTTATTATTGATTTTTTTATAATCTTAATTCTTATTTTTTATATAAAAAAAGTTTAAATATTTTTTGTTTTTACTATAAAATTCTAATTCCTATATAATATTATGTATTAAGTTTTCATATTTTATTAATTATTCTTAATATAAATTTTCCTTATATGGCGAATTATTTTAATCTTCTAATAAATTATTTATACAAGTTTTATTTAAAATACCTTCTTTACTTGAAAACACATCAAAATGATATTTATTTTCGTATTAATTTTGCTTAGTTTTGTTTTGAAATTGACTTTTTATAAGACTAAAAATATCTTCAAAATGTTATTTTCTATTTTCATCTATAAAAATGTTTCTTTCTTATTTTTTTTATTAATCATATCCTGTTAAATAACTAGTATATTTTTTTTTTTAAGCATTAATATTATATTTATTCAAAATTTTTTTTTAATTATTGTTTATTTGCCTTTTTTGATTCTTATATCTATAATTTATGCGGAGAAACTTTTGCTTAGATGTTTATTTATTTTTAATCAATTTTTAAGCCATTTGAATGTTTAAAATTTACTTGATTTTCAATTTTTTTTATTGTTTCGACTTTTAATGTGTTAAATTTTTTGTATTTTTATTTTAAATATTTTAATTCAAACCCTTCATTATTATTTTAGGATTATTTATATATATCATAATGTGTATTTGCCTTTATTTTTATAAATATTTTATAATTTTTTTGCTTGTTCATTTTGTTACACGAGTTCTATTTTATTTTATTGGAGAATTTTAAAGAGTAAAAGATTTTATTTTTTATTGTTTTGCTATTTATGCTTTTTTATATTTTTAATGATTATTTTTATTGATTTTTACTTGGAGAAATTCTTTTTGTCAAAAATTCTTTATTTTCTTAATATTATTAAATTATTTAATAATTATGATAATAATCTTTCATGAATTACTATTTTTTTGTTAACAGATTATTTGGTTGATATTTTTAAAATATTTATATATTATTTTTTAATTTAATTAATTCTATCTAATAAAAACAAATATAAATAATTAATTTATTAACTATTAAACAAAAGAATCAATGAATTATAAATTTAAAAATTAACTGAATTTTAAAATTAAAATATTTTTTTTTCATATATTTTATTTATTAGTTTTTATTAATGAATAAAATTAAAAATAGCAAAAAATTAAAGACTTACCAAAATTTTTTAAAAAATAATTAAAAAAGATTTTTTTATAAAAAAGCTAAATAATTTAAAAAAAAGGTTTAATAATTTGTTTTTATAAATTAATATTTTTAAAAATTTTAATTCATTTTTTTGTATTAAAAATATTATTCTTTTAATTATATATTAAAAATTTATATTATAAAAATATATACTGTACATATTTTTATTTTTTAAATCATTTAATTAAATATTAGATTAAAAAAAATAAAAAAATCATAATATATTCTTAAAGTAATTTATTTTACTAATCATTTTTAAAATATTAGAATTTATCTAAATATTTTTATTATTAGATTATTTTACTATATTACCAAAAATTTTAATTTTAAAATAGGAAAATAATATAATAATACAAAATATTTGTATTTAATGTTATTCTATATAAAATAAGATGTGTTTGAAATTTATTCATAAAAATTTATGGATTCTAGTTTAATATAAAAAAAGAATATAGTTTTAATTAAACTTAAGAAAATAAGAATTTAGTTTTAGTAAATTTAGATATATATTATTTTTCAATTATGTATTATTTTAGTTGGTAAAAATTATTGTTTTATTTTATTAATCATTATAATAATTTGGAATGTATTCCAAAATTTATTTTACAAAAATTATAATTTTAGAGCTATAATATTAGTAATTGTTTTATATTAACAAAATAAATAGAAATTCAATTATCAAAATAAAAAAATGATTAATTTTATTTTTTATTTTAAATAATTACTTCTAAAAATAAAATATGTTAAATATAAAATAAATAATTAAATTATTTTATTATTTATATATAAAAAAAAAATTAATTTAAATATATATAAAAATAAAATAAATAATTATTAATTATTAATTATTATATAATATAGTAATTTTATAAAGAATTATAAATGTTTATTAAATCAAACTTTTATTTATATAATTTTATAATATAATTAAATAGGTATATAATATATTTTATTTAAAAATTTATAAATAGTATCTTTAAATATTAATATTTTTAAAATTATAATAACAGATATATATATATATATTAATAATATATATATATATATATATTTATATATATTTATTAATTATAAAAATATTACATAATTTTTAATATTATAAATAATTACTTCATTTTTTTTTTGATATAAAATATTTTTTATCTTTTTTTCTAATTTATTTGATTTAATTGTTTTTATATATCATACTAATATATTTTATTAATATTAATCATTAAAAATTAATTTTTTTTCAAAAGTACTATTTTATATTTATTAATATTTAGTATGTTTGCATACTTTTTTTTACTCGATTTAATAATTATTAACCTCTTTTTGTAAATTAATTAAGTATTAAGTATTTAATAATAATTAAGTATTATTTATTTAAAAGTTTTATTATACAAAATATTAAGTTTAGCATTACTATGTAGTTTTTTCATCTTATTAACAAATTTTATTTATAGTTTTTATTTCTTTATTCTATTTATCTTTTAATTAATTTATTAGATTATCAAACATTTTTTTTACTTTTTGCTAAGGTCTTTTTAAAACACTTCAATTGAATAATCTTAAGCTAAGATTTTAAGAATTTAAACTGGAGAGTAGTTTATTTATAAATTGATTTAATTTAAAATAAAAATCTAATTAATTAAGTCTTCATATTATTAGATTTAGTAATGAATATTTTTTTCTTATTAATATTTGTTTGTGTATTGATTATGGTTATGTTTTTTGTTTTTATGTATTATTTATAAAATTTAATTTTAATCTTTTTCTAATACAAAAGAAAATTTACATTTATTATCATTACATTTTATAATTGTTTTTTTATTGTTTTTATATTTACGAATTATTGGAATCAAAAAGTAATTATTTTATTATTATAATTAATATATTATCCATTAAACAACCTTTAAGTTTTAAGAAATAATATATATTTATTATTATATTGAGGGATATGCCATCTTATTATTTAGTTTTTTTAATATTAATAATAATTAGAAAAAAATTAATTTTATTCAGTTTATTTAAAAATAAAAATGTAAAATGTAGTTTTTAAATAGTTTAAAATTATTAATTTGATTATAATAGTATATATAAATTTTTAAAATATAAATATTATCATATAATTTTAATTAAAATAACTTAAGTAAGTAAATAAAAAAAATTTAAAAAATTATTAAATAAATGCTTATATTTTTTATATAAAATATTAATTCAATAAAATAAAAAAAGAAATAATTATAAGTTTTAGATATAAAAAATATTAAAATATTATATATAAAAATAAATAATATGAAATATAAATTAATAAATAAATATGAATTATTTATAATAAAATTTATTATTTCAATTTAAATAAATTAAAAATATTTAGATTTATTTAAAATAAAAATTTAACCTTATAAATTATAAAAATACAGTATTAATAATGAATTATAAATTTATTTAAATAATATATATTTAAATATATATATATATATACGAATATAAATATATATATATATATGTATATATGTATATATGTATATATGTATATATTTATATATTTATTTAAAATTAATTTAAAAATTTTTAATTTTTAAATAATTCTCATTTTTATTATATAGAATGTAATTAATACTAACTTATATAATCTAACATATACAAACATTATTAAAAAATATTATAATAATTTTTTTAAAAAATTTTAATTAATATCTATAGATATATTTAATATTTAAATATCTAAATATAAATTAAATTTTATTTATTTTCTAGATAATTATAATAAAAATTATTTTATTTTGCAATAAAATTATAAATATAAATTTAAAGCATTTTTTTTTTAATAATCTTATTTTTTTTAAATAATTATAAATACCTACTGTATATTTTGTTATATAATTTGTTTAATATTATTTGATTCACAAATCTAAATATATTTAAAAATTATATAAATAGAACCATGATATTTGACTTATTAAAAAGCATTAAATAAAATTAATATAAATTTTAATGGGCAAATACATATATCATATTTTATGAAATTCAATGTGGCTTATTTGAAAATATATGCTTTATTATTCTAAATAATTTATTTATTTTAATTAATTAATTTAATCTTTATATAAAAATATAATCCATATTTTTTATTATATTTAAAAAATATAATTTATTATCAATTTTAAAATAATTAAAATAATTTTTTATTATTTTAATTATTGAATATATTTATTTTGTTGAATAAATAATTAATAAGTAAAAAATATTTTATTAATTATAAAAATAAAAGAAAGATAAAAATAAAAAAATATGTATAAACGTATAAATAGATTATAAATATACATTATTACATATATAAATTATTTTAAATCTTACAATATACAAAATAATTTTAATAACTTTATATTTTTATCCTAAAAAACAAACAAAAATCATCAAAAAAAATTAATTTATATTTAAATTTGATATTTTTTAAATATTTTGATTTAACCAAAATAATTATATATATATCTTTTTTAAAAAATAAAATAATGATTATTTTAAAAATTAATTTTATCTCCAAAATAAAAATTATAAACTAAAAAAAAATATAAAAATAACTTAAAATTTTATATTTTTGATAATAATAAATTATATAATTTTTCTAATTTTAAGAAATAGAAAATTTTGTATTATATTTAAATAAAAAATTTAGCAAAAAAAAAATATTTATAATTATTTGAGCCAATATTTATTTCGAATCGATTATAAGTGAATTTCAAATTTATAATTTTCTTCAAAAAGTTAAACTCTAAAATATTAAGCTTTTTGATAATTAAAAAAGTTTTCATTTATTATTATTTTATTACTTTATTACATGTTGTTTTATAAAATTGACTTTTATAAATAAGTTGTATCTTTTTTATTAGAGATTAAATAAGTAATTTATTATGTAAAATTTTATTAATATTTATAGATAATAAATAAATATTTTGATAATATTTACTTATATTTAAAGCAAAGTATATAAATAAAAAAATGAAAATTTAATTTAATTAATATTTTATATATTTAAATTACTTAATATAATTATTGTTTGATAATTATATTTTTAATGTTTAATATCAATTATTGATATTATTATTTTTTATATTTAATCCTTTAATTACTTATTATTTCTTTGAAATTGTATTAATATATTTAAAGAATTAGAATAAATAGTTATTTATTAATATTTTCTTATTTCTAAAGGATTTTATTTTTATAAACTGTAAACCTTTTTCGTATTTTCGTATATATAATTGTTATAACTCAATGTTTTTTTATTAATTATTTTTTATTAGAAATCTTTTAAAGATAATTTTTGATGTTAATATTATTCAAAAACTTAAAGTCCTTAGTTATAACAATATAATACTTAAAATTTAGTTTTATAACATTATAGAGCAATTTTTTTAAAACAATTTTATTTTTAAGAAGCATCTATTTTAATTTTATAATTTTGTTTTTAATTATAAATAATAACTATAAAATGTAGATTAAATATTCAATTATAAAAATATTATATTATTATATTATATTTATTTTACAAATATATAAATAAATATATATTAATAATATATTTATAAAATTTATAAAATATTATATTTATTCTTCTCGTGTTTTTTTATTTTTCTTTTTTTCGTACTTAAATGTTTTTTATTTCCATAATTTTTTTAATTCTTTCCTTTTTTCTTCCATTTTTTTATTTAATATTATTTATTCTTTTTATTATATATTTTTATTAAAGATTCTATTTATTTAACAATGCTTTTTATATTTGTTATATAATTCCAAATTTTTTATATTATGGTTTATAAACTACTTAATTTCTTTTATTTGGTGGTATTTAATCGATAAAATATAATATTATTTTGAATTTAATAAATAAAGTAATTAATTAATTTTTTCTTATTTATGAAAATTTTATTATATTTTAAATAATTAAGAATATTTTTAAATATATATTTATAATACTTATATTTAAAAAGATTAAATTGAAATAAATATCTATATATAGAATTTTCCTTTTTAGTTTTTATAATATTATAAAAATTAAAAATAACAATATTTTAAATTTTAAATTTTAAAGCAAAAATCAAACTTAAATTTTATTATAATAAAATAAATCTTTAATTTTTATATATTTTTATAGAAGTTTTTTTCTATAAAAAAAATGTAATATTTTAATTATAATTATTTAGAAAAATAAAATAAAAAATATATTAAGAAAAACATATAAGATAATTTTTAAATATAAAAATAGTAAAATCAAATTTCTTGAATATAGATATTTATTTATTTATTTTCATATTTAAAAAATAAAATGTAAATTATTGAAATTCTTAAAAAAAATATTTTTAAAATAATCTATTTCTTATACTTGAAATTTAAAAATAAAACATAAATTTGTTTTTTCTTATATATTTCTTTTTAATATATAATATTTTAATTATGTAATTTAAATTGACTAAATATAATAATTTTGATTATTAAAGAAAAAATTATTTAAATTATTTAATTTATTTTTTTTAAAAGAAAAATTATATTTTTACCTTTTACATAATTTACAAATATATTTTAAATTCGAAATAGTACTAAAACAGAATTGAAGTTAAAAAAAAATTAAATTGAAATTTAATTTTTGATTTTATTTGATTTTATTTATATTAATACATTAAAAAAAAAATTAATGCAATTTTTTAAATTATATATAAAATTTTTTTATTAATTTATTTAAATCATATTTTTTTAATTTAAAAAATAGAAATTCACTATTCAGTAAAAATAAATTAATTTTTTAAAAAATTAAAATTATAAAATATAAATATTATTTTTCTAAATGTTTCAATATTTATTTGATTTTTTAAATATTTTCTTTTTAATAAATTTTTTATCTTTTTCTTAATTATTTTTTAAGATTAATAAAATTAAAATTTGTATATACACATTTTACAAATTAAACTTTCTAAAATTATTAATTTATTAAAAATTCTTAAAATAATTTTTATTTTATAATTGTAAATATATTAATTTTAAGCATTTTTATTATTTTTATGTTTTCTCTGATTTTATTTAAAAACTTAATCAACAATTAAAAATGCAAGAAAATATAAAAAATTGTTTATGACCTATTTATTTCTTTATTATGTTTTTAAAAATATTAGAGAAAAAATAAAATAAAAATACTAAAAATAATATTTCATCAAAATATAATTTATAATAGCATTATTTTTAATCTAATCTAATTGATATAATTATATTAAGTAATAATTTTAAAAATAAAATTAATAATATATTTTATTTGCTAAATTTTCTCATAAAACCATTCAAATCATATATTAAATTTAAATTTAATTTCTCTATTATAAAAATATAATGAATTTTTATCTCTATGTATTAAAAAAATAATTCTTATATATTATTTGTTAATTTTCATGAGGAATTTATATTATAAAACCTTATTTTATAATTAAATTAATAAATTGGTTTAAACTTTATTTTTTATTCAAAAAATTTTATTTATTTTAAATATACAATTTTATTAAAAAAGATATTAATTATAATAAATAAATTAAGCAAAATTATAATAAAAACTATTTTTCATTTAAAACAAATATTATTAAATTAAATTTCTTTATAATATATAAAATTAAAATAAATAAATAATTATATTTCTTTATGAAAATTTAAGAAAATCTTTTATTTTAATTGAATAATTTTAATATTTTGTTAATAATTATATAAAAATAAGAATATTTTATTTTTTAAATTAAAAAATATTTAATTTATATTTATTTTTAATATTAATATAAAAACAATATCAATTTTTAACATGTTCTCCCATTGCATGTTCAGGTCTCGCAATAAACCTATATCTTCCATTATCTTATAATTTTCCCTTAAAAATAAAAAGTAAATTAAAAAAAATAAATTTTTAAAAACTTGCATTAAATTATTTTCTAACATATCTCTTGCTTCTTCTCCGAAAAATATATGATCTTATATTTTTATTGGATCAGTTTCATCTTTATTTTCTAATATTTTTTTCCTGCATTCAATTCTGCATTTATGAAACATATAATAATCTCCTTAAAATGATTTCATCATTGTATGAATCATTCTTCTATAAAATTATAATGTTTATAAATTAGGAACTTTTGTCATTTTATTTTTTATAAAATAAATTTTTTAAATATATTTAACTTAAAAGAATTTTATAAATATATTAAATATATATATATATAATTATATATATATATATATATATATATATATAAGTATCATTTTTCATAATAAAAAATATATTTATAATAATTATTTACAAAGGAATATAAGCGAAATATTATTATTCAATTTATTTTTAATTTTCTAATTAATTTTATATATTATTATTTTTCTAATCCTTTTAATTCATTTTTTAAATAAACAATATTCTTTTACCTATAATTTTTATTTTAGTATATGGAAATGCAAATAAATAATATATATATTATACAGATAATATCAAAAATTTTAATTTTTTATTTTACTAGATTCTTTTAATTTGAATAATAATTTAGTTTTTATTATCATATTATAAATGCTTTAACTTTTTGCATTAAACACTCTATAATATATATATGATTTAAAAATAAATGTACAAAAATTAATTTAATATAATTTTTTCTTTCTTTTTATTGTATTAAAATAAAGTTTATGTTTAAAAGTTTGTGGTATAATAATATAATATATATATAAAGATTTTTATTTTTTTCATAAAAATAATTATTTTAATTTTAAAAATAAAATTATATTAAAATTCTTAATTTCTATAATTATTTTTTTCGTTTTTTATTTTTTTTATTTTTTTTTAAATTATTCAAAAAAAAATGGGAAATTGTTGTGAAATGAGAGATAATAAAGGTTGTATTAGCTATATAAAAATTAAAAAAATATTTTTATAATAAAAAAAGGAACAAAAGTTTTAGATATAAATAAGCAATATAAACATAATAAAATAAAAAAAAATTAAATTATGAAATTATTAAATTACAATAGCGAATAATATAATTTATAAGAATAAAACACTGACGAGTTTACATTATCTAAATCTTTATAATCAATAAATGAAAATGTAATAAAAATACTAATATTAAAAAAATAAATATATATTTAAAATTAGATAATTTATTTTAATTTATCTGATTCACATATAATATGTCCTGAAAAACATGATGAAAATGAACAAGATTAAGTTTTGGAAGATTTATCATAATAAATAAGAGAAATAAATGAGAATAAAAATGATGAGAAATACTAATCAATTTAATAAAAAAGTACTTAAATTTAATTTAATATTTCCGATTAAAAAATTTCTTAATAAATACAATAATTTCCTAGTTCTTTTTAAAATATTAAATTAGTTTATGTATGAAAGAAAATAAATAAATTTTATATTAAGTTTTTGCCTATTTTTTTTTTTTTTTAATTGTAATTGTTTTAAAAGGCACATAATATTTTTTTCTTTCTTTTATTAATAAATAAAGACATATATAATTATAAATATATTTAGTTTTTTCCTAAAATCAATATTGTAGTTTTTATAAACTTTCTTTAATAAAATTATCCAGTTTTTCTGCAGATTATTCTGCTTTTTTCTTACTTTCTTCTTTTAAAATATCTCCTGCACCTTCTACTTAAAACTATTTTTAATTTATTTTTTTTAAAAAAAGAACTTTTTTTAAATTTTTATTCACTTTTCTTTCTCCATCATCTTAATAAATTTAAAATCTAAAAACTCCTTTTGCCCCTTTAAAATCATTTTAACCTTATTTTTTTTTTTTACAGTTCCAATAGTTTATAATTTAAAAACATTTTTATATTTATATACCTCTATATTTGAAATTTATTTAAAGATTATAACCTATTTTTTTTTATTTCTTACAAGAACTAATGAAATCTATAAAAAAAATATTTACAAATCGAATGTATTTTTTTAAATAATTTATACTTCTCCAGATAATTTAGATAATGCATAAAATTATATTGTTTCATCATCATTTAGAATTGGATTTTATTTAATATTTTATTCAATTATATCTTTTAATGGTTATAATTCTAATTTTTTTCTTCCCTATTTATATATTAATCAATTATTTGCTATTTTAATTAAAAATAAAAGTATTAACCATGTTCCTACTTAATTCCAGTTAGAAGATATTTGCTTTCTTTTATTTATTTTATAAAAAAAAAAAATTAATGTTGAATAATAAATATAATTTGTACTAAGCATTTTCTTTTTAATATTGTTCTATTTTTTAAGGTTCTCTTTTATTTTTATTATCCGGTTAATCTCTAACCCAATAAGTATATGAAAGCGCATTTTCCTTATTTACTTATTCCATTTATTAATTTTTTTTTTAATTTTTAATTTTTTAAAAAAATAAAATAAATTTATAATAAACCAAAAATATTAAAAAAATAAAAAAAATATTTATATAAATATATTTGTTTCAAATATTCATATATTCTCGAAAGACCATAATAATTAATCATATATTTTCCAATTATATACTTGATAATATTAGACTTATAATTAAATATTAATATTATCTTACTTAATATTAGAAAAACATTAATTTAATGACATATATTATTATTTTTTAAATTATTTAAATAATAAATATTATCCTTTTTTTTAAAATTTAATAAAAATTTATCTTTAAAGAACTTTTTTTTTATTTTTTGTTAATTTTTTTATTTTTTTGTAAGTTTTTGTTTGAATTTCTTTTTGATTTTAAATTTATTTTTGTAATAAAGATAATTATTAATAAATTGTTTTTTCGAATTCGGTATTTACTTATTCCAGAATAGTTATTTTTTAACTAAAATAAGGAACTAAACTATAATATATTTATAATTGAATAACTAAGAATTTTGTTGCTTTTTAAATTTACATTAAAAAGACATTTTTTTTAACGATTATCTTAAAGTTTTATATATTTAGACTATACTAAAAACTATGGGCAGGTAAATTGTCCTTATATTTTTTAAAATCAGTAATATTAAAAGAAAATATTGATAATGATAAAGAGGCAGACATACTATTATTATTAAAAATAATTTAAAAATTAATTTAATAAATCGATTTTTATAGACATTATATATATTTTTATAGACAATTGTTTTATAATATTTTTTGTTTTTGAATAATAATAATAATAAAAATATTTTGTTTTAATTATTTTGAATAAAATATAAATCTAAATAAAATAATATATATATATAAATATTATAAATAAAAGTTTTAATATATTTAAATAATGTTATTTTATTTATTATATATTTAAAATTAATTAATAAATATTTTAAAATAAAATATATATTTTCTAAAATGAAACAATTTTAACTTTAAAAAAAATAAAATATTATATTATATTAATTATTCTTGAAAAAGATTATTTATTTAATAAATTTTTAGTAATAATAGTAATTATTATTAAATAAAATAAAATTTAAATATATTATTTATATTTTAAAATATTTAATTTTTTTTTTTATAAAAAAAAATGATTTAAAATTAAGATTATGAAAAATTAGTAAAAAATAAAATAAATAATATTAACAAAAAATAAATAAGATTTTTCAAAAAGAATGTTAATATAAAAAAGAAAAAGCAATTTTCGAATAAAGTATTTAATTATTAAAATTAGAACTTTAAGAATAAAAAAAGCGTGATGAAAATCTTACTAAAACTAATGAAACAATAATGAACTATTTAAATGATTTATCAAATTCAAGCATAAATGTTAATTATAATATAAAAATTATTTAAATATAATAATATTCAAAAAAAAGGGAAAATTGTTAAAAGAAATATAATTAAATTATGAACAAAATTGTAAAGATTTAAATGAATAAATAAGCAAATAAAAATAAACAATTTAAAATTTATAAATAGAAATATGGAGTTTAAAAGATTAAATAAATAAGGAAAAGCTTTAATAAAAAACCTTTAGATAATGCTTGTGGAAAAAGAAAAAAAATCTGAAAGAAATAATATAGATATATTAAATAATTAAACATTGAATTAAAAAATTCATTAATAAAAAGAATTTTTTGATTAATAAATTTAAGACATTACTAATAGTTATGAATAAGTAAAAAATATTTATATATATATTAAAAAATATATGATTTTTAATTAGAAAAATTTTAAAATAAATAATTAATATTAAAAACTTCTTGTTTAATATTAGGAGCTTTTACTAGAAAATAATCTAAATATTCAAAAAATAAAGGAACAGGAAAATTTAATATAATAACTATAAGAAAAAAGTCATTTTAAATACGAAATATACCCAAATATTCAAGATGAAGTAGACAATGAAATATTTCATTAATAATGTTTATCTTCTTTTTTGCCTTAATAAAATTATTAAAGTCATAATTTATAAAGCCCTAATAAATAAGGATAAGGTTGTATATAGGATTATTATGAGGATAATTAAAATTAGTATGAGTATCAAGAAATTCAATAATAATTAGAAAAAACACAATTCGAATTAAAAAAATCACATATGAACACTGTTATATAAAATGAAGAATAAGAAGAATGTTCTTTAATTTTAAAAAATGAAATAAAATTTCTAATAAATAAACTACTAAAAGCGAAAGGAAAATTAAATGAAAGTCAAATTTATATATCTAAATAAGAAAATAGAAATAATAATTCTTATAATTATTAGAAAAAATCTATTTTATGAAAATATATATATATATATATATATAATATATATATATATATATATATATATTATATTTATTAATGTTTTTATTTTTATATTAAAAATTCAATATTTAATAATATATTTAAATCAAATCTAATTGTAAATATATTAAAAATATTATTTTATTTTTTATCTTATTTTTTTTTATAAAATTAATTTCTTATTATAAAGATGAATTTATATAAAATTAAAATTTGACTGTTTTTTTTATTTAATATGAATAAATTGCAATTAAAAAATTTATTTATAATTATATCAATTATGAATTTATTTTTAGTATTAAATAAAAAAAAAAAAATTGTAAAATATATATTAAAAATCAATATATATGTATTTATAAATATATATATATATATTTATAAATACATATATATATATATAAATAAATATATATATATTTATATATATTAATAAATATATACTTATATTTTTAATACAATATAATTTTTATTTTTATATTTTCATTTATATAATTATTAAATATTATTTATAAGATTTTTAATTTAAAAATATATTATTTTTTTATAAAGAAAAACATTTTTAAAATCAATTTATTTTTAAAAAAAATAAATTACTTATTTTTCTATTTAATATTAAAATTAATATATTCTATTTTTTAATTTTTTGTTAACTTATTAAAGTTAATTATTATTATTAAGCTTATATACAAAAAAAATTTTGAATGATATAAAAAAATCAAATAAAAATAAATAAATATAACTTATTTATAAATTTTTTTAATTTATACTTGTCCCCCTTCTTTATTTATCTTTTAAGTATAATTATAAAATAAATAAGTTTTTTTTCATTTCTTTATTTTATATTAATGTAATTACTTTAAAAATATTTATATAAATTTTTTTTATAGTATTTAAAACTAGATAATTGTAATTTTTTTCTTTTATTTATTTTATTTAGTGATTTGTTTTATTTTATCGAATTAATTTTTTCAGTTTATTCAAATTAATTTATTTGTCTTAAGAATAATTATAGAAATTTATTTTCGAAACATTGTTTTTTTCTTATAAAGGATATCATAAAATAAGTTATAGATAAAATTATCAGATTTAATTTAATATGAGAAATCGAATCTTTTAAACTTAAATTTTTAGAAATAGTTTATAATTTTAGTATTTCTTGCAATATTAAAATTACAAATAATAAATATGATTATGTATTTAATGTGAACTTTTTTCTATATTTTCCTAAATATAATAATACTACTTTTGATAAATGTTTTATAATAACTATATAATAATATTTATTTCTTAATAAAAATAAGTTTAGTTTTTTTTTATATAATTTTTTTTTATTTATTTTTGGAAATTTCCAAATTACAATTTTTTTTTTTACTTTTTTTGTTTTTTGTTTATTATTAAAATTCCTTTTTAGCAAAAAAAAATATTTTTTTTATTTTTTATCAAATTTAAAAGATATATATAAAAATAATAAAAAAAAATATACATGATAAAACTGAGTAAATTCATTAGGTTTATAAATTAAAAACCAGGCATAAAAAGCCTAAAAAACATGAGAATTTCATACAATTTTTTTTTTAATAAGAAGCCCATAAACAAAAAAGAAGAAGAATAAAAATAAAAAGAGGCCAATAAAAATCCTTCATAATGGGATAATTTAGGTTTTTTAATAGAAGAATTAAGAGAAAAAAATAAGCATAAAAATCTATTATTACCCCCTTAAGACCCCAAATATTAAGGAAAACTAACTTTAGTAATAGAATTAGATGATATTCTTGTGCATACATTTTAACCAGACGAGCATGAAGCATATTTAAATGCCCCTTTAAGGTATTTTTTATAAAAAATAAGAATAAATAATAAAAAAAAAAGAGATCATGATTTTTATTTCGAATTAAAAGAATATGATACATATGTAAGCGTATATAAAAGACCTTATTTAGATGATTTTTTGAAATATATAAGAGAAAATCATGAAGCGATATTATTTACGAGAGGCGTTAAAGAATATTGTAGTAAAGTTTTAGAATTAATAGACCCGGAAAAGAGTTTCGCACATATACTTACAAATGAAGATTGCGATAGAGTTATTTACGAACCGGAAGATATGGATGAATATGTAAAAGATTTATAAAGACTTGGTAGAGATATGAAAAAAGTCGTTTATATAGATAATTAACCAATCAATTTTTGGACAGCTCCTGATAATGGTAAATATATATTAAATATAAAATAAATAAAATTTATAATAATTTTTAATAATTTAAATATTAGCTTTTCCGATTCCTCCTTATTTTGGAGAATTAAATAATGATGATTAATCTTTTAAAGAAATATAAGAAAGTTTAAATTATTTAAGTAGTTTAGATGATGTAAGAGAATATTTATAAGAAGAATTTTAAATTAAAGAAATATTAAAATCTTCAAGATTTTTATGATGAAATTTTTTTATTTTTTTTTTAATATAATAAAAACCTTCTGAAAAATAAATAATAGGAATAAATAAAATAATATATATACTTAGTTATATATATATATATTTATATATATATATATGATAATAAAAAATATACTTGTATTGTATATTAAATATTATTATTTTATTTTTTATAAAAATAAAATAAAAATTCTATTTATATTTCTAAATAATAAAAGTTTCATAATTCTTATAGTCCCCCTACTATTTTATCTATTAATTCTGATTTTCCAGGTCCAATTGCACAAACAGTAATACTTCCAGGTTCAACCTTACAAAAAATTATAAAAAAAAATTGATTAATCTAATTTATACCTATGTTTTTCCTGCATCACATACTACATAAGAATTTAGTCCTTATTATGTGGCTTTTTTTTCTAATTCAAGTAATTATTCTTTAGAATTTACTTTATAAACTATTTTCGGACATCCACTTTCTTCCCAACCACTTAATAAACTCTCTGTTTCTTATGTTTATTCTAATTATTAGTATGCACCTAATACTAAATACACATATATATAAAAATATATACTATTTTTTATTAAAAAAAATAAATACCTGCATGTCCAGTTTAAGCTGCAATTTTTCCAACGCCCATTTTCAAATCCATTCTTACTAAAAATACCTAAATTATTACTTTTAATTAAAAAAAAAAATAAAGTAATCTACCATTTTATAAACGTAATTATGACAATCTTCACCTAATGGATAACTCATATTTTGAACGCATATTTAAATGTTTTTAGAACTTCCTCTGGAATTATTTTTTAATAAATATTAAGGATTTAAACATTCGGTTTAATATTGCATTATTAATTCGATTATTTTTTGCTTATCTTAAGTTATTTATAAAGCTTAATTTATATAATTTTCTTCGAAACCTAATTCGAGAAGTTCAGCTTTTACGTTTTATTAAGAATCCATTTTTTTTTATTATATTTTTTTATAAAAGATAATATTATTTTTAATAAAGATATTTATATTATATAAATAATTAATAATTTACATTAAAAATATTAATTTTTATTAAAAAAAAAATAATCATTAAATTCATTTTTAAAATTATATAAATTTTATTTAGTATATATTAAAAATATAAATTATTTAAGGATTTTAATTATTAAATATATAAATAAAAAAAAGGTTTATTAATAAATAAATATATATAGAAATTATTTATATTTTATTAAAAATTGATATATTTTATAGATTTAAATTAACTTTAAAATAAATAATATTTAAATATTTTCATATTTTTTGTGTATTAATTAATAAAGGTTAATTTATATATGATTATATTTAATTTAAAATATAATTACAAATATCATTATATTTACCATTATCTCCTAATTCTTTTGTAAACCGAATAATATATAAATTCTCTACATTTTAAAGCATACAAACACCTATTTCAAATTTAATTAAATCTTTTTCGACTTTAATATCAAATTTAGAAATCTTAAATAAAAAATAAAATTTTGATATATTTTTTAATAAATATTTACCGGTTTGTAATTCATTTTATTAATTTCAACTACTTTTATTATTTCTTTAATTAAAAATTTAGGATCTCGATTGGTTAAACATCTTATATGGAAGGGTCCTTTATATATTTAAATACCCGCTTTTTTAAAAATATTATAAATTTATATATATAATATTTTTATATATATATATAAATATATATATATAAATATTTATTTATTTATTTATTTTATACTATATGCATGCGAAGTATATCTTTTTAAGTTGCTTGTATTTTTTATTGTATTTTTATCAAGAAAATCTTTTTTTATTTAAACAGGTTTGTTATTTTTTTTCATATTAACTGATTATTATGAAATATTAACATTGTTTTCTGTAATATACATTTATTATTTTTTATATTTATTTATTTTGTTTTCATAATTGCTTTTTATATAGTTAGTAGAAAGAGAGTTTTTTTATAGATTTATTTATTTTATTTTTTAATCTAATTATTAATTTAATTATTTTTCGTTTTATTAAGTATAAAATTAATTTTATTCTATTTAATATTTTTATTCTTACTAAATTTATATCTTATCTACAGGCATTATTTCTTAGAAATTATTTATATGTCCATTTACTATTTTTTATTATTATTCAAATTGTTATTATTATTGTAAAATTTATTGTTATAATAATTCATATTCTTATTAAAATTATTATTGTCGTTGTTTAAAAGAAATAAATTATTATTATTATTTTTATTACTTTAAAATTTATTCATTTTTTTATTATAAGATGGTATCTTCTATTTAATTTTATTATTAAAATTGTGTCTTTTAATAATAATTATATTCATTTTGTTATATTAATTATTTTTATTATACTTGATCATCTTATTGTTAATTATTTTCATTTAAAATATTTTTTTGAATATTAAAATTAGTTTATTATTGATATTAATCATTTAATTAATTTTAAATTTAATTTTAAATATTAAGTAAATGATAAGGCTATGTAAATATTTATTTTTATTATGTAAAATTATTTATTTATTATTACTAAAATTATTATTATTTTTTTATTATATTTATTATTACATTTATTGTTAAGCTTATTATAATTATTATAACTCTTAAAATTATTAATATTATAATTATTACTATTATTACTATTACTATTACTATGACTATTACTATTACTATTACTATTATTATTATTATTACTATTACTATTACTATTACTATTACTATTACTATTACTATTACTATTACTATTATTATTATTATTATTATTATTATTATTATTATTATTATTATTATTATTATTATTATTCTTATTAAAATATTTAATATTTTTATTATTCATATGAAGATTATTCATTTTTATTATACTATTATTATTAATTATTTTAAAATTATTAATTTTTTAATTTTTCAATTTCATTTTATTTATTTTTAGTTTATTATTTTATATCGTTTTAAACTTTAGTTAATTTTTCATTTTTATTATTTATATCTGTTATTATATTTATTTTATTATTACTATTTTGTTTTATATATGTCTCTATTTTTTCTTCCTCGTATTTACCCTCCTCTAAGATTTTATCTAAATCTTTTTTTTTATCATATGTTCCATTTTCTAATAATTTATTTGTCTTACTTTTATTTTAATCCTCTTATTTTTTAATATCCTTATCTTCCATTGCTAAAGGTTTATTTACCTATTTAGAAAACATTATTTTTTTATTATTTTTTTAATCTAAGATATATTTATTCAGTAATAAATAATATATAGTAGTCGCCTAGTTATGTTTATTTATTTAAATACATTTTCTCCCATATTCAAGATCTATTTCATAATTTTATAAATAAAACAAAACTTCTTCATTGATTTCTATTTCCGTTTTTCCCACAAAAATACCCTCTTTAATTTCCTATTTATGAATTTAAAACCAAGAATGCTACCTTATATCATTTATTAAATACCTTTTAGAAGGATCCACATTCAGTATTTTTTTAATAGATCTCTCGCCTCATCTGATACATATTTTGGTATCTAAAATTCACCACTAATTATCTTTTTATATAGTAAAGAAGTATTAGGATCCTCAAAAGGCAAATAACCGCATATTAAAGCGAACATTATAATACCAGAACTCCATATATCTACACGTAAACCTTCATATTTTTACCCAGCAATCATTTCCGGGGCTGCATAACAGGGAGAACCGCAAGCAGTTTTTAATAATTCGTCTTTTTTATATAAATTTGATAAACCGAAATCGACTATTCTTAGATTCTTTTCGTGATCCAAAAGGAGATTTTCGGGTTTAAGATCACTATAAATATTATAAATATATATATTTATATATATATATATATATATATATATATATATATATATATATATATATATATATATATATATATATATAATTTTTATTTATTTTTATATTTATACCGATGGGCTATGTTTAATTTATGTAAATATTCTACGCCAGAAATTATTTATTACATGAATTTACATGATTCTTTTTCGTTTACTCTTTTATTTTTTTTTATGTATTTTGCTCATATTTATATACCTTTAATTTGTAACTATATAATCAAATAATTCGCCTCCTATTGCATATTCCATTATTAAATATAGATATTTAGATGTTTCAATAATCTTTATTTTTATATTGTAATTTTATTTTTATATATTTATTATTATTTACTTCATATAATTATATTATATGTGGATGCCTTAATATTTTTAATATATGAATTTCTCGAGCTACTCTTTCTACATCAGCTTATTCCGTAATTTTATCCTTTTCTAATATTTTTACAGCGACCTTAATTTTTTAAATATTTATATGTTTATGCAATTTATTATAATTTTGTAATATTTTTTTTTTTTTTAATGCACTTTTTCTTATGTTTCTATATGTGTTCCTATTTTTACTTTTCCAAAAGTTCCTTAGCCAATTGATTTTCCTTTAAAGATAAAAAAAAAGTAAGTTTAAATGCTTATAACATTGATTATTTTTATCAAAATTTGTAAAGTTATATGTGTTTTTAATGTTTTTATCAAAAAAATAAAATATGATAATAACCTATTATATAATGGCCAATAACTTTTTCTTATACTTGTTATTAATTATTAGCATTCATTTTTTGATAAAAAAATAAAAATATGAAAAGTTATTTATTTATTAAAATGTTAAAAAAAATAGAAAAATATTTTTTTTTATTTTTTTTATAATTTATTAAAATATATATATTTTTTTTTAAAAAAAAAAATGAATAATTATTATATATATATATCTAATTAATGTATTAATTGAATAATTTTAAATAACAAAATGTAGAATATATATATATACATATCTATTTAAAATATATATATAATTTTAGATTTCTTTTTTTTGTTCTAAATTATAAAATAAAATATAATAAAATCATTTTTTACCTAAAAGAACACTACTAATATTTACTTCCAAAGGTTATAATTAGTTAATAAAATTCTAAATATTCTTATCTAACTTAAGACCTAAATGAATATTTTTAATATCTTCTTTAAACTACTAAGCAGTTTAATAACTTAATAATTTTTTGAATTATTTTTCGTAATTAATATAAGGATATTCCAATTTAATTAATTTTTCCTTCTTAATTAAATTTTTATCTATAATTTTCTAATCTCTCCTATTAAGTGATTATTCGCTAATTTTTTATCCTATTTCGAGTACATTTCTAGTATCTATAGGGACAAAAAGATGTTCTACTTATTTAAATTTTGATTATATATATTCTAGTATACTATTATAGTTTTTTTTCTTTTCTTAAATTTTTACAATATGTTCAGATTTCCCAAATTATTATTCTTTCATTTCCAGTTCATAGATTCTCTCCTTTAAAAAATCGGCATATTTATTTAATTCATTTATATCTAAATTTTTCTTATCTTCGAAATATTTACTCTCGATTCTACTATTAATCTATTATTCAGTTTATTATTTAAAATCCTATAAATTCTTCTCTACTTTAAAAGAAAGTAATTAATCGAATTCTTTCTTTTTCATTCTTAAATTATTTATATCTTCCTACAAATTCTTTAAATCATAATTTACTAATTCATTAGACTAAGCTTCTCCTTTAGAAATATTAGTTAAAGGTATTTTTCTTCTTTTTACTCCATTATATAATTCAAAAAAACATTAACTTTATTAATTAATGCCATTATTAATAACCTAAAAATAATAAAAAGAAAAAATATAGTAATAAATATATGTATATAAATAAGAATACATATATATAAAAAAAAAACATTTAAAAACAATATATATTATATATATATATATATATATATATATATATATATATATATATATATATATATATATTTGCAATTACTTAAACTTCCTCTATTTTATATATTTCATATGTTTTACCTATAGAAACTCTAACAAAAGCACCTTTAACTAATTATTTAAAATTCGATCTTAGTATTATTTTCTCAAGAAAATCTCTTTTTAAACACAAAGACTTAATTAATTTTTGAATTTCCTCACTTTCTTAGTTTTTTCTTTGGGCTGCGTTTACTTATTATAAATGTTAAGGTTAATATTATGATTATATTTCTTATTATTGTGTATTTTTGCTGCTTTCTTTTAGTTATTCTTTCTTCTTTTCATAGTCTAGTTACCTTAACTTTATTTCTTATTAAAAATTCTATATTTTTATAGAATCTTTAGTATTAAGTAATTATGTTTATGCCAAATTCTACCTATTTTTGGCTTTCTCGGCTATTTCTCGATCTAATCTACGCGTTTCTCGAGCTTCTAGACGCGGCCGAAGTATTTCTAGACGCTTAATTTCGTCCATTTGTTCCAAAAGTATATATTCTTCATCATCTTTATACCCTTCGGAGTCATAACCATCACTATGGAGCTCTATTTGGAGCTTTTATTGTTTTCTTTTTCGACCTTTTTTTATTTCTTGTTATTCGAGAATTTTAGGAAGGTCTTAATTATCTTTTTTATGAAGGTTTGATGGTATGAATTAATTTTCTTCGTCTTCAGACATTATATATATATGTATATATATTTTTTTTTTAATTTTTTTTTATTTAATTTTTAAATATCTTTTTTTGTTTTTTTTTGTTTTTTTTTTTTTTTTCAAGCATTAATGAAAAATATTTTATAATTAACATTTAATCATAGACATATTGAGTATTTAAAACACTCTATCCATATTTTTTTTTCCTATTAGAGGAATAAATATATATCTTATTTTCTAAAAAAACCTGTCAAAAGATTATTCTTAGTTCAACTTTTAGCTAAGAATAAGCTTTAATTTATTTTTTACTAATAAGGTTTCTCTAATAAAGTCAAAAATTTACATTATGTGTATCAAATACTATATATTTAACTATTATTAGATAATAAAGGCACTTTTTAGTTGATAATATCAATTATAAATACATAAAAAAGACTCGAAATTATTAACATTTTATTCAAATATACCTAAATGTTGATCTTTTAATATATCCGAGTCTTTTTATAAGTATATTGGGTATATATTTCTTATAAAAAAAATGAAATAAGTATAAAAATTAACCAGTATATTAGTTAATAAAATATTTTTTTTATATATTTATACACATATAGGATTTTTTTGTAAAATAATTATATAGAAAAAAAAAAATTAAAGGAGCTTTTTTCAGAAAAAAATTAAGTTCTTGGAAAAAAAAAAAAAAACCTTTTAATATAATAGTAGATATTAAATATCTTATTTTTAGTTTTAAAATAGCTATAGTCGCTATTTTTTAGAGTGAATTATTTTAATTTATGGGACTGCTATGTCTTATTGAGATTAGTTGCGAAATTATTTTATTGATTGGAAGCTTATTTCGGATACTTTAAGCAAAAAATCGAGTATTTTTTGGTTAAATTTGGCTATATTTACTTTAAAGAAAATATATAAAGTTTATTTTTTTGCTTTATTTCTATTATAATCTTATTAATAATAGGGCGAAAAATAAAATTGATGGTTAGAGTTTTTTTGAATATAATGGATTTGAATTATATATATAATTTTAAGGTTTTTTTACCTAAATAATAATTTCGGTGTTTTTTTTTTTTTTTTAAAAAAAAAAAAACTAGTATAAAAAATATTATTCTTTATTAAAAAAATATCGGACTTTATGTTCATAATACTATTATATTTTTAGGATTTTTTCATATATGTTGCATTTTGATTCATATATTTAGTCTTTTTTTCTTATATTTATTTATTATATTTTAAGGGCTTTTTTTTTATAAGATATTCTTATATATATTTATTATAGATTTAATCTTTTTTAATCTATGTTAAATATTTTTTCATTTATATTATTATTATAGTATTAGTGTTATTATTTTTTTTGATTTTTATAATATTTTGTACTTTTTTTTACTTTTTTTTTATTTATTTTATTTAAATACGTTAGTTAATATAATAAAAAAGAAACCAGTTTTTGTGAAATTTTGGACTATTTTATCCGATTTTTTTAAATTTTTTATATATAATATTTTCATCTTTCTTTATTTAAAAAAAAATTGTTTTGGTTATTTCTCTTATAGGCTTTTTTAAGATTAAAAAGAGGTAGAATTTCCATGATTTTAAAGGTATTTAGTATAGTGATTATTGTATTTTAGAGTAAAGGACTTGAACAATAGTTATGAAAGTCAAATTTTTATTTAAATATGGTTTTGAAATAATATTATGTATTTTATTATTTAATATTTTTTTTATAAGCATGTTTTTTATTTAAAATTTAATTGATTTTTTTTTTAAAAAAATAATATTATATATATATATATGATATTTTTAATCAAAATAAATATTTATTTAAAAATAAAGGGAAAAAAAAAAAAAAAATTAAATAAAATGAAAAATAGAAATTTTATTTTTTTTATTTTATTTTTTTTTTAAAAAAAAACTTAACAAAAAAAATAATTAAAAAAGATAAAAAATATATAGTTATTATATAAAAATATTTATATATAAATAAAAAAATGACTTACGGAAAAATCATATTTAACAATATAAAAGAATATACTCCGTCTTGGATTAAAACTATTCCTTATTCATAAACAGTTAAACCAACTTTTAGTAAAAAATATAAAAAATAGTTTATAAAATAATATTATATATAGCCAGGCTTCCTTAAAGAGTAGGAATAATGAATGCAGATCCTAAAGTTAAAAGAATGTGGAGATTTTTACAACAAAATGTATAATATTATCCTTGGTTATGGCAAATGTTCTTATTAGGAAGTAAATATATTTAATAAATAAATAAATAAATAATTTTTAGTTTCATTTACATGGTTCCATATTGTTTATGATCCTTGGTTGTAATTATATAAAGCAAATAATGCTAATGTAAAATATATATATTTATATATATATATATATAATTATATATATTTATTTAATCATATATGTATATATATATTTGTATATATTTTAGAGAACCTATGATTACGCTTTCAAGAAAGAAAAAGCTTATTAAAAAAAAAAATAAGCTGAAGAAGAAGGCGAATAATGAAAAAAATAGAAAAAATTATTTTTTTATATTCCAAATAATATTAAGAAAATAAAAATAAAAAAATAAAATTAATTTAAAATATTTATTTTTTTCATTTATCAATCTCAAATTTTCTTATATTACCCCCAAATCCGCATAAATATACATTTTTTTTATATTTAGTCAAATATCCACATTCATTAAAATCCCAAACTTAAAAATTACTTAAATTACCATTAAAATCCTTCCAATTTTCATCCATAAAAAAACTTAAAAATACATTTCCGAACTTATCTATGCCTAAAATTTTATCTTTTCCCCAAAAAACAGCCTAAAACAGAAACCTTTGTTTTTTTTCACACATCTCAAGCTAAATATTTAACTGAAATTTTCTTTTTTCTAATTATTTACACTCATATTTATACAAAAGTACACTATTTACACTATCCCCTATCAATAAAATTTCATTTTTAACCTCTATACACATTACTCTGTTACTCAATATAATTTTTTCTAAAAAAAAAGACCTAAAACTGCCTTTATACTAATATTTAAAACACTAAACACCTTCCAAATCGGCGAGAAAAATAATCTAATTTTCCTTACAAAAAGCCACATCTATATATTTTCCTTAAAAACACTCTTAAATGACAAAATAAGGTTATTTTTTTTTAATTTTGATGAAAAAAGTGCCTTAATTTTCTGTAAAAAAGACCAAGATTTCTGTATTTTTGGTATTTTTGATTAATTTGCAATTAATAATTTAAATTTGCAATTTTTTATTTTAAATTTAGAATGGAAAAAAGCCTTAAAAAGTGAAAATTTGACCAAAATTTGAAATTAAGATTAATTTTTGGATTTTTTTAGAAAAAAAAATCTTTAATAAAAACTCGGAATTTTTTTCTAAAAATTCTTCAAAAATATCCAATTTTTATTAAATTCCAACTTTATTCTAAGCCTAAAATTTCAAGTCAAAAATTCTACCATTTTTTTCAATTAAATATAAATTATTATTGCATTTTTCGATTATTTTATATATATTTTATGAAGAAAAACCCCTTAATTTATATTTTTTATTGTTCTAATATATATATATGAGGTCTCTAGAATGTATTATTAAATAATTACTACCTTTTTATATCTAAAAAGGGCATTTTTAGTTTAAAAAAAGCCTAAATTATTCATTTTTTTCATCTACTTATAATAAATAGCCATTTCTGTTTACTACAATAAGTTTTTTTTCGTCCCAAAAAAGATCATGGACACAACCGAAATCTTAAAAATTAAATTCTTGAACTTTTTCGTATATATTTAGGTCTTTTTGCACCAAAAAAATGTTATAAATTTCTACTTTTTAATTGAAAAATCCGATAATGATTTTGGGTTGATTTTCTGGTAAAAAAATAGAGGATATTTAGTCTTAAAAAGTAATTTTATTTAATAAAAATTCATATTTTTTCACACAAAAAAAACTAATTTAATTATTTTTTTACCAAAAAATGATTTTTTCTTATAATTAAAAAAAAAATGCTTTAAAAATTCCTAAATTTTATATATTTTTTTAAAAAATAACTCTCTTATCTTAAATACATTAAATTTTATTTTCATATATTATCCATATTTCTTTATTATTATTATTTTTAAATATTCCTTTGTATATATAATTATCATTATATATATTATTTTCTTTATAAATATCTCTATTTCCTATGTTTTTTTCTTAAAATTATGGATTTTTTCCTATATTTTTTTCCTCAATTTTCCCTTCATTTTTTCCTAATGTTTCTATTAAAAATTCTTCATTTTCATTAAAAATATCATTTTTTTTATCAAAAAAATATATTTAATTTAAACATAAAAAACAAAATCTATTTTCTTCCCAAAAAAAAACATCCTTAAAGTCTTTAATTTCGTTTTTTTATACAAATTCCACATTTTAAACTTCTAAACCTTCTTCGAAAACTCTTAAAAATTTCTAATTTTTCAAAACCGAAAAAATTCTTTCACTTTCAAAATCAAAACACGAAAAAGTTATTTCCCAAAAAATCTCAAAAAGACCTTATTTACCCTAAACACATACTCCTTAATTCTCGAAAACCACCAAATCCCCATTATAATCTTCCTAAACATCCAAAACTTCCCCTATACTCACTTTTTCTTCCAAAAAACCATCCTAATCTACATATAATACTTTTTCTTTTTCACAAATAATACTTTTTTTCCCTTTCAAATTCCTCAAAGACCTCCCTAAGCACCCTTCAGGTAATGTAAAAACTTTTTAATTATAAAATAGTCTAAAATTAGTTAATAAAAAGTAATTTTTTTCATCTAAAAATTCAAAATCTACCCCTAATTCATTTTATAAACTCTCTATTCTTAAAAAAAGACTAAAATCTTATTATTCAAAAGAAAACTCCAAAATACCCAAAAAGCCTTCTTTTTATCCAAAAATAACTTTAAAAGGTTTTTTTTAACACTAAAAAAATTTCCAAACTAAAAAAATACCCTCAAAATCTAATTCTTTTTCTCCCAAAAAATGAAATTGTCCATTTTTATATATAAAATTTACATATTTTTAATAATAAGAAGTTAAAATAAATTAAAATTCATTATTTTTTCCAATTTTATATAAAACAATATTTTTTCCTATATTTTTTAAAGGAAAATTCTAATTAATATTATTATATTATAAATATGAGATTATTGATATAATATTTAATTAATTAAATTCATATTCAACTAAAAATAAATTCTATTAATCACTGCCTATTAAAATGTAGACTTTTTCGTATATATTTATTAATATAGAGCATATTATTTACTCACATAGGTCCATTTATGATTTTAAATAGAAGTTTTCTTTTGTTTTTTGGATGTAATAAATGTTAGAGAATGATATACAAATGTATTCGGTAGTTTTTTAAGAAGTTTTATGTTATAATTAGTGTATTTATGTGAAATAATTTGAGTTTAATATTTTTTTTGTGGATATCATTTATTATTTGATATTTAATCTTTTTTACATATATTAATTTAAATAATTTTTTTTTTTTAAAAATATTGTTTTTGGTTTTATATTTTTTTTATAAAAAAAAAAAATTTAATAAGGATGTTGAGGTTTTTAATTTTTAAAGCCCATTTAGGTGCCTTTATAATTTATTCATAGACTAGTTTTTAAAAGTGAATAAATATTACATATATAATTCATTTTATATTGATAAAAATAAAATAAAATATTAAATTTTAAATAATAAAAAAATAAAATATATACTGTTAGAACACTTCTCTAAATAGATATGTATATTAATATATATATATATATATATATATAAATATATATCTTTTTATATAAATTAAATAATATCATTTATAAATAACATATAACTAATTTTAATATTATATTTTTAATTTATATAATTACGCCAGATTATTTTGAAAAATAGTATTATTTCTACAAAAAACAACTAAATATTTATTACTCTATATTTTACTTATATATAAACTATATATTTTTATTTTTTCTTTGTTTTTTTTTAAATAAAAAAAATTATAAAGACTATACAATATTATAAAACGACTTTCTTAAAATTCCTAAAAACAAATATGTTTTAAAAACATTTAAATTCAGTTTTAAAATAAATAAATTCATTTATATTTTTTGTTATATATGATGAAAAATAAAAAAACCAACTTAATTTATATTTAATCTGAGAAAGTTTCTCTAAATAAAAGGGGCCTTTTTCAAATCGAATCATTTAATATGAAAAATCTACCTAGTATGGGATTTAAACATATTTATATTCTTCTATTGAATAAACAATTTATCAAAACGATAGTCAGATCTTTTCCCCTACCTTTTCCCCCCATCAAATATAATATAAAAAATAATGATCTTTATAAATATTCATAATAAAAAATAATTATATAACTTATTTGAAAAAATATAGCAATTATTAAATTTATTTTCATTTTGATTATTAAAAAATAAATAATAAATGATACATCTTAATTTCATAACTAATATATTTCAAATATTATATATTTTAGTAAAAAAAAAAGTTGAATTATAATACAAAAATTTTCTTATATATTAAAATACCTTAAAATTTTTTTTCAAAAATGATATTATTATTTATTTTAACCAATTGAATTTTATCCATCAATTCAAAATAACAAAAAACTAAATAATCCTTTTTCTAATTAGTACTAAGTTAAATTAATTATTATCTATTGATTAGTTTATCTTAAATAATGACTTGTATAATTGAATTGGGAAACGAATAAATAGACTCAAAGTAATTTAGTTTTTTTCTATAACATATACTTTTAAATTATAATAAAGTCCTTTTTTCTGAAACATTTCAATAAATTATTTTTTAATAGCTAATTAAGGTATATTTTAAATTAGTATCTTATAGGAATTCTTCTATATATTAGAATTAATTATAACATTCTTTATTAGATAGCATATTAATTACTATTTTAATTTAAAAACAAATGATTATTATAGATAAATAGATATCATATGAATAGTTTTTAACTTAAACATGTTTTCCATTTCAAAATAAATAAAAAAGGAACAGGAAAAGAAGTAATCTCCCTTAATAAAATTTAAATTAATTTCTTTCTAATTTTAATATAAGCGATTCTCTAAATAAAAAAAGTCTTAAAATAAGATTATTCTTAACATTTTATTTAAAAGTGTCATATATATTAAGTTATTGAAAAATAGATGAAATGGAGATTGAAAAATCTTTAACTTTTAAAAAAAAATTCCGATGAAAAAAAAAAGAAAAAGAAAAAGGAAAGCACATATATTGGTTTATATTTTATTTTAAAGTAAATATATAAAATAGTTTAAGTATACATAAATTTAAAAAAATAAGGAACTAATTATGTTTTTGGAAAAATGAATGAAAACAATTATATTTTTATAAAAAATAAAGAATATAATAACATAGAAGAAGAAAAAATAATAGAATAAAAATAATTATTTAAGTATATAGAAAGTACTTTAATTAATAATACTACACTAAGAACTCTAATAAATGATAAAAAATATAAAAAAAAGTCAGTCTTTAAATAAAAATTGCCGAAATAGAATATTAATTGGAAAAATTAAAAAATAAAACCATTTATTTTATTAATAAAAAAATAAAGAATAAAAATAGAAATTTAAAAAAAAGAATTTTAAGGAAAATTTTTCAAGATTGGGGAGAAGAAAAAATCAATAAAGTTAATCGAAAATAATCATAACTAATGAATGAATTTTATCATAATATAAAAGAAAATTTTATTAATATGGATAATAGTAATAAAAATAGATTACTTAAATATATTATAATGTTAAAATAATAGAATATAAATAAAAAAGAAACATAAATAATAAAGAAATAAGTAAAATAAATCAATAACATAATATAAATAATATCAATAACATAGAAAAATATAGAAATAGTATTAAGAATATTTAATAAAAAGATTCATAAAAGAAAGTAATAATAATACACAAAATAATCTAGAAATCATTATAAATATATAATAGTATATATAAAAAAAGACAGTATATATAATACTTAAAATAATATAAATGAAATATTAATATTTCAATTATTTATTTATTATAAAGAAAATTCTATATAATTTTTATAAAAAGAACAAAATATAAAAATAATTAGAAAAATACAAAAAATATAAATAAAAGCCTAAAAAATATAGAAAATATATAAATAAAGTAATATTTAAAAAATAATTAAATTAAGATAATATATAAAATAATACTAAAAAAAAAAAAAAAATGAAAATAATATAAAAAAATACTTAAAGTAAATCCAAAAAATATAAAAGATAATTCTTAAAAAAAAACTGAAATCAATTTAAAAATTAGAAGTGGATCAATTAAAAAACAGAAACAATTTAATATATAAAAAAGCTAAAAATATATATAAGAAATCGTATAAAAATACTCTATAAAAACTCCAAAAACAAACTGAAATTAATTAAAATAAGTCAAATAAAAAAATACAAGAAACAAATAAAATAAAACAAATATTAGATTAATCAAAATCAAAAAAATAAGATAATGTTTTTTCTTTAAATAAAGATTATATATAAATCAAGAGAGTAAATAAAAACAAAAAGTGAATATAAATAAATATAAAATATATATAAATATACGATTAAAATGAATATATAAAAAAAACATTATTTTGAACAAGTATAGAACCTTTAATGAAGTATCACTTATAGATTTTAATCTATTAAATTAGAGTTATTAATCTTATTTAGCTAATATAAATACTTAAAATAACTTCTAAGATTATTAGAACTCTTTAATTTTTCCTTTTTAGTGATAAAAAAGGTTCTATTAGGCTTAAAAAGTCTAAAAAAGCGACCTTATTATTTTGAATAAAAATTTATAATAAAGAAAGAAATAATAAAAGAAGATTTTAGAGAAAATAAATAAATGAGAAAAAACATTAAAAATATATAATTTTCGAGATTTTTTTTTAAAAGAAAAATTAAAAAAATAAATATAAAATTAACAACAAAATATGATTTCGGTTTTTTAAATTGTGGATTTATTTTTTTCTATATATGTATATATATATATTTGTTTTTTTCAAATCAATATATTAATATTTTAATTATTTTAAGATTGATTTTTTAATTATTCTTTTATAAATTATTTATTTACCAATTTTTTATTTTAAGGAGTTATTATCAAATTCCTCTTAAAAGTAAGTGAAAAATGTCTTTTTATTTCTTTTAATTTGTCCTCATCATCTTTTTCGCCTAATATAGCTTCCATATTAAGTTCTTTTTATTAGGGAATACTAATATCCAATAATTCAATACTTGAAAGTGTATCATTTTAAATGCTTTCTGCAATTATGTTGCTTATATTAATATCCAATATATCATTTTATGGAAAATTTTAGTCCTTTTTTTATTTCTATACATATTGTATATGTTAAAAAGTTTTTCTGGATGTAATTTTGGTTGGTTATTTTAAAGAAACTTAATCTGTATTGTTTTTTTGTTATTCTAGAGTTTATTAAATATTGAGTTTTCTGATTCTAAAATTTGAGGAGATTTTATATTAATTTTAAAAAAGGAATTTTTTTTATGGTGAAAAATAATACTCTTATAAAGTTTTATTAGAAGTATTTTAATTAGACTGTGTATTTTAGGAAATTTTTTATTGAAATTCGCAATAATTTTACATAAAAAGAAACTTTAATTAATATTATTATATAGTCGATATATATATTTCTAATATATTTTGTATATAAATTCTAATATTAACATTTTAAAATAAAAAACTATAATTTGACAAAATTATATATTTTATTTTATAAAAATTTTATAATAGTATAAAAACTATAATATGTTATTAATTAAATATAAAAATATAAATATATATAAAATATATTTATAATATAAAAAATATATTTTATATATAAATATATAAATATATATTATTTATTTATATTTTTTCTTAATATTAATATTATAATTATTATATTTTTTCATATACTAAATATTATTATTTATTTGTTTTTTATTATTATAAAAATTCAAATTTTTTTAACTAATTGAATATATTATTAAGATTAATTTTATTTTTTTAATGATATTTATAATATTAAGTTTCTATTTTCTTTCATTTTTATATATTTAAAATTAAATATATTTATAACTTATTAATATTATTTTATAAAATAATTTATTTAATATTCGACATCAAAATATATATTTATAATTTAAAAAATATGTTATCAATTTATAAAATAAATTAAATATAAAAAAAAAAATTAAAAAAATATTTATATATTAAAAAATTTTAATATATATTTTTATTTAAAAAAAAAATGTATATAATGTATTAAAACTATAATCTATTTTATAAAAATTAATATTAAATAAATTTTATAAAAATAAAATTGAGTATATATATATATATTATTTTTGATTCTTTAAAATTAATAATAATATAAAAAAAAAAATTATATTAATTAAAATTCATATAAATATTATTATGTATATTTATATTTATTTTATTTATATTTCATTTATTACTAAATATAATACATATTTTATTTTATTTACATAAAAACTTAGCCTTTTGATTAGTTTTTCCTAAATCCTATACTTAAACATATTTTTTTTAATTTATTCTCCATTCTACTAACAATCCACTATCACATATAGAAAACAATTAATTTTAATTAATTTTATGAATACAAAATATACTACCAACATGAATATTTTTTTCAAATTAATTTATAATTTCCTCATTTGTTTCTAAATTAAAAATATATACATTTTAAAAAGTACCTAATAAATAAATATTTTTTTAAAATTTTGTTATTTCTTTTATTTATCCGAAATTATTTTTCAAATCTATTTTTTAGAATTAATTTTCTTAATTATATAATAATAATTAATTTTTTAACCCAAAAAATATCCTTTTTGATTCTGTTATTTTAAAGGTATTTATTTTAATATTTTTTTATACATTTATTTATATTTAATTGAATATATCCATACATATTAATCCATTTTAATTAATTTTTATTAATATATTTTTAAATAAAACAAACTCTTAAAAAAAATCACTTTACTTTATTATTTTTATCCTTTTTAATTGTTTATTATATAAATATATTTCCATTTAAAGAACTACCATTAATAAACCTTTATTTACATAAAAATTTAATATTTTTTATTTTTCTTTTATTTTATAATGCTTCTTTTTAATATTATTTATTGAATAAAATTCTAAAACATTACTATTTTTAAAAAGCACAATATAATATTTATCTAAATATAATAAACATTATTAAACTTAAATATTTTCTATTAATTAAATTTTATTAATTTAAATCATTTATATTTTTAAAAAAATTATATATTAATATATATCTTTTTTTAAAAAAAATATTTATTAATAAACTAGGGATATAATAAGTATATATAAATTCATCCTTAAAAAAAATATTTATAATATTTATGAAAAACTAATAAAATAAATATTTATATTAAATCAAATTTATTTATATTTAATTACACATATAAATAAAATTATTAAATTTTCAATATATAAAAAATATATTTTCTTTTTTCTTTTTAAATAAAATTTACAAATATTTTTTTTATTAATATATAATTATTTTCTTTCCTTTACTAATTAATTTTATGTATATTTTATAAATAAAAACACACTCAAATATGATTTTATTTATAATTATCATTACTTTTATTATCTTTATTATCCTGTTTTTTGAAAATACTTTAAACATTTTTTATTTATCGTTAAGATTTTGGTTAAATCTATTTAGAAATATCTATAGAACTAATTAAATTATTTAAATCAATAAATTAGTTAACTCTTGGTATTCCAAACAATAAAATATTATTATTACTAGTTTTAAAAATATCGTCTATATTTTGCATACAATTATCTGCAATTTATATTTCTTTCTTTTTTTCAAAACAAGACAAATGTTCATTTTTATAATTATAAGTTTATTTAATAAAGTTTATTTTTTCCAAATTGATTTTGTTTTATTTCAAATTTTCTCTTTTTGAATTTCCAAAATAAAAATCTGAATCTTTATTTTAGAAATATTTATAACTATAAAGTTTTAGTTTGCGAAAAATAAAATTACTTTTTGTTTTAAGAAAGCTCTTATCATATGTATATTAATTATCATCATAATTTTTATTTGTTTTTTACTTTTCTTAATTGATTTCATTTTAAATATTTAAAATCTTTTTTCGTTCATGTTAATAAAAATAATCAATAAAATCTATTGGTTACGTTTTTTCTTATATAAAACATAAGGCTTTATCAAATAAATCTTTATTCGTTTTTAGTAATAAAAAATAATTAATAAATTTAATTATCAAAAATAATTATATTTTACTTTCTTCCATTTTTAAAATATATTTTATTAAAAAAATGAATGTAGTGTTAGTTTTTTATGAATGAAAAAAAAAATATTATTAAAATTTAATCTATATAATAATTTTTTTATAATATTAATTAATACAATAAAAATAAGTTTTTAAAAATAAAACTTTTTTGATTTAAAAATTATTAGTATAAAAATAATTAGTAAAATGAAACTCTATAAAAAATATAAAAATATGTGTAATTGTATATATATTTAGATAAATAGATATATAAATAAATTCATATACATATAATCATATTTAAATATATATATATATATATATTTATAAATAATTATTTATATATAAATTTTTTATTCAATTATCTTTAATATATATTAAATTTTATTATATTTATATATATATTTTTTATATATTATAGTTAAATGTAATTTTTAAAATATTTATAAATACTTAAAATTACTATTTTTATATATATTAAATAAATAAAACTGATTCAATATAATATCATTGATTCTTTTGTTTTTTTATTACTATTTTTTTTTAGTAAATATTTTTTTTTATTGAATAAAAATTTCAATAGGTTTTATTTTATAATTTAAAAACACACATAACATAAAAAATGTCTAATAAAATAGCTAATTTTAATCCTCTCTAATAAACAATATTATCTTAATAAAATGAATAATTAGATAAAGCCAAAAGCCTTAAAAGTATGAAAAGCATTTTATATAATCCTGATAAAAATCATAATAATTTATATAAAAAACAAAGTAACGTAAATTGTAATCAAGAAAGTGATAGAAAAGATGGATTTGGAAATAAAATACAAAGAGGAAATACAAAAATACATAAATTATAATTTAAATAAGATATATAAGAAATTTTTATAGTAGAAAATTGGAAAAAATATAATATTGAATAAAAATCTATATTTCAAAAATGCTGTAATTTAATATGAATTTTATATTTTTTTTTATTTATTAAGTTAATAATATATAAATATGTATGTTCATTATTTTGTATTTTTTATTATTATTTTTATATTTTTTAAGCATTTTCAAATGTAAAAAATATGAAAATTTATTTATTCGTCATTTTTAAAAGTTTTAATTAAAATATTGTTTTTATAATTATAAAATATATAAAAGTTATGTAAATTAAAAAAGTTTTTGAATAAAAATATAAATTAAATATTATTAAATTAATGTATGTAAAGCAATTATGTTTATTATCCTTTATTATATTACTTAAATTTTTATATAGAAAGTAAAAAAAATATGCATTTATATTTTAAATTATAATGAAGAAAATTTATATAAAAAAAAAAACTAAACATACATAGAAATAATATTAAAATAAAATTTATATGAATATATATATATATAAATATATGTAATATTTTTTTTATTAAATATATTTATATATAATTTAATAATTTAAATTTTATAATATATGCAATTTTATAAATTTATTTATATTTTTAAATTTAAATAATTTTTATATATTTATGTATTTTTTTCAATTAATAAAAACAAAAATAAACTTAAAAACTTGAATATAAATATAAATATTAAAAAAAATTATAAAAATTTTTTGATACTAAAAAAAAAACCTATATAAATTAAAAACCATAAAAGTATTTATTTTAATTTTTTTTTTTTTTTTTTTTTTAAATACAATTAAAATATAATTAAAAAATAAAATAGTTAATGGAATAAGCAAGTTAAAACAACTTTAATCCATGTAATATAAAAACATTTATATTAATAAAAAAAAACAATAACTAAACTAAATAAAAAATATAATTATTAAATATCTAAATTATTAATTAATATATAGTTAAAATAGCTTTATTTAGTAGCATAAGTAGTTGGGTAGCTGATATGTTAGTTTATCCTTTAGACACAGTAACTGTCAGAACTGCTTCTAATTAAAATGAATTTTAGCCATTTTTTAAATGTTTTTAATAAATAATAAAAGAGGAAGGATATAAAAAGCTTTATCGTGGTTTTAGTATCACTTTTCCATAAAATATATTCCCATAAATTATTTATTTTTATACTTACGAAAATTTAAACAAAAAATGCTTACTATAGCTAAAAAAAATACAAAATGAACAATTTTAATTATATTTTAAGCTCTTAATGCCATTTTTTACCTCTTCCTTCGCTTAACTTATATGTTTACTTCCTTAGATGCCTTTTGACACTGTCAGAACACGTTTATAAGTAAATGATTCACATTTCCAATACAAAAACTGGTTCCAAGGATTAAAAGAAGTGCAGAAAAACGAAGGATTTTTGCGCCTATTTAGAGCTTCCCATATTTATATCACCACAAATATCCTATATACAGGTCTTTTATTTTGGGCATATGAAATTTAAAGATATTATTTAATTAAATACAATAAAAATTAAAACCAACTCAATCTTAAAGAAAAGCTTTTTGTAAGTTTTACTTCAAGTCTTTTTGCAACTTTTTTAGTAAACCCATTTGATTTAATACTTACTAGATATTAATTAATAGATTCTAATATAAAATAATTATCTACAATATAAATTATTAAAGATTTAGTATATAATGAAGGTTATATTGCATTTTTTAAAGGACTTTCGGCTAGATTAATTATTGCTTGTGTGAATTCGGTTTTATGGATGCCTATTTATGATCATTTTAAGAGTATATATGGAATTAATTTAAATAATGAATGATAATTTTTTTTTTTTATTTTTTTTTTTATTAAAAGTTTTTGAATTATTTATATTTTTAGAATATTCTGTTTTTTTTCTTGTATATATATCTTATTTAAAAAATATTTATATATTTAAAATTAGTTTAATTTAATGTATATTTAAAATTATTTTAATTATATGTGTAAAACATAATGTTTTGTATTCATTAATTTTTTATTCAGTCTATTTTTTACTATTTTTTCTTATAACAAATTTTAAATAATGTAAGTTTATTTGCTTTTCTAAATATTATATAAAATAAAATTAAATATAATTTTAATATATATATATATTTAAAAATAAAAATTAAAAATTAATATACATATATTATAATATATATATATATATATGTATATATATAAATAAGTATATATATTATTTTTTTTATTTTTTTTTACTTATATATATTTTCTAATCTAAGAATTCCTTTTAATGATTTTTACGGATTATTTTAATTTTGTATTTATTTTTATATATAAATACTTTTTTAATAATAATTATCTAATTAAGTTTCTGTAAATGATTAAAATGAATAATCTAATTCTATATCTTCCGAATGTGGCCATTAATTTTCTAGTTTATTTCTTTTTATACAACCTTAGTTTTCTTTATTTTTAGTTGTTTTATATAAAAAGACTTTTTTATCATATGAATTTTCTATATTTTTTCCTTAGAATATATCTCTTTTTGTAATATAGACAATTTCCTTATTTTTTAATTTTTAATTATATAAAGATGCCTAATTTTCAATATTTTTTTGATTTTCTTAAACATTAGGCTTTAATGAATTAATAACTTATTTTTTAAAAGTTGTATTATTATAAATATTGTATTTTACTTTTATTTGTTTTAATTATTTCTCTCTTTTTTTTCCTTAATTTTCATTTTCATAAATTAAATTTCCCTCTTTTATCTTTTTCATAAATATAGAAAACTTAGGATCTATCATATCCGAATCTTTCATTTATTATATATTATTTACATTAAAATCATATAAAATATCTCTACTTTCATTACTAATTAAAGAACTATAATCTGCTTAGCTTTTATTCGGTATTAAACTCATTATGCTACCTACATTTTATTGAAAAAATCGACTTTTGTTTAAATATGATTTATTTATATTCATTTTTTGAAGTTTTAAAAATGTCGTATTTAATGTGTATTTTTTTTATAGTTTTTTTGAACAATTTTATTCATTGTTTATATTTTATAGACTACTTTTGGAAAATTTTTATTCCTATAAACTATATGATTTTTTATTATCTGACTTTTTATAATTATTGTATTTATTTGTTTGATTTTTTTAAATACTATAAAATTAATGTTTTTATTTAATTTCTTATTGTTCATTTAGCTATTTATAATTTTATTTTTATTATTCTAAGAATTTATTTCTTATTTATAATTAATATTCTTCTTTTTATATTTATTATTTTATTTCATATGTATTTTTTTAAAAACACATTTTTTTTTTTAATTTAATATTTATAAATATAAAAAAAAAATATATATAGATATATATATATATATATATATATATATATATATATATATATATATTTATATTTTTATATTATTGTATATTTTAGACTATTTATTTTATATCATTATTATTTTTATATAATATTTTATGTATCATATATTATATTATCAAAACAGTTTTAAACATTTTTTAATATATTTACAACTGTTTAATTTAATAATTTATCTGTTTTATTAGATTATTCATTTACTTTTTATAATAATTTAAATAATTTTAATAATTTAATATTTTACTTTTATTTTCTTTATATAATGATTGACTTATATTTCGTTGTTTTTACTCATTTACATTTATATATTTTTTTAACTATTAAGTTAATGCTACTTTTTATTTTTCCATTTATTTTAATTCTAAATACTTAAACTAATTAGCTATTTTTTTTTTTAATATAATTTACATTAAAAAATAATTATAACTTTTTTTATTTCCTTCATTTATACTTTAATACATATTCTTACTAATATTTTATAAATATTTATTTTTTATTTTATATACCTTTTTTATCTTATATTATTATTATTTTTAAAGTTATTTTTTATTTAGTATTAATTTTAAATATTTTATTAAGGCAAAAAAACCTACTAAGATTTGTTTTTAATTAAACTTTATTTAATTTCATTTTTAGATTATTAAATTTATAAATTTTCTTAAAAATTATTATTTTATGAATTTCTTTTTTTATTTATTTTACAAAAATATAATAAAATATTTTACTATATTTATTAAACTTCCTAATTTTTTTTTTTTCAATATCTTCATTTTAATTATTTAAGTTTTTTTAAAAAACTAACTTTTAATCTGTATAATACATAGAAGGGTCATTTTCATAATTTAATTTTACTTTTCTTACATAAATACCATCATATTTCTAACAATTATTTTAATTAAAACCTTATCTCATCAATTGTTTATATTCATTTTCTATTTTTTAAACATCATATATTTACTTTTAACTTTTTCTATTTGTTAGGTTATTTTCATTAAATATAGAACTATAAATTTCGCTATTTTCGAACATTTTTTTGTACAAACTTGTATTTTGAACACTTTAAAATTAAATATTCTAATTTGATTATAGGTTATTATTATAATTGCTGACATTTAAATCGTTAATAATTAAATTGTTTATATTTTAAATAGAATTTAAATCCTCTTCTTAGTAAAAATCATTACTTATATCATTTTTATTGACATTTTATTAAAGTCTCATTTTAATTTAAAATTAATGAATTAGTTTCAGGTAAATAAATCGATTTTTTTTATTTTATATTAATGTTTTGTTTAGTTAATTAAAGACTGTTGCTAAATCCTCTTCTTAGTAAAAATCATTACTTATATCATTTTTTTATTGACATTTTATTAAAGTCTCATTTTAATTTAAATTAATGAATTAGTTTCAGGTAAATAAATCGATTTTTTTTATTTTATATTAATGTTTTGTTTAGTTAATTAAAGACTGTTGCTTTTATAAATTTATTTTATTTAATTATTTTATATTTCTTTTTATTATATAATAGAATCATTATTAATATTTAATTGAAAAGACTAAGGATTAATTGAATATTTTTAATAAAAACTATTTTTTTTATGGGTTTATTAATAATTAATATTTAACATTTTTTTATATTTAATTATAATGTTTATTATAATAAAAAAAATATGAAATATGTAAATGAAAAAAAAAAAAATAAGTTAAAAAAAAAAAATTATCTTTATTAAAATTTTAATTAATTTTTACTTAAAAGAAAAAAATAAAATATATATATATTAATGTAAATAAATATATATATAAGAAAAAAAAAGAAAAAAACATATTTAAAAAATAATATTTAATGTTTAAATATTAATATAATGTAAAAAATAAAAAAAAAAATATAATTGTTAATCAATATCTAATATAAAATTAATATTAATAAAAATGAAAAATTATAAAAAAGATCTTAAAGTTATATTTATAAGAATATTAATGTTACATATTGTATAATTATACAATTAAATATAAATTTATATAATTGTTAAGATGTTTATAGTATAAAAAGTATAAATATTCAGATTATATATAAATTTATATATTAAAAAAGTTTATTAATAAATTTATATAAATATAATATAAAAACCAAAAAATATATAGTATTTGTATAATCATTATTAAAAATAATTATATTTATAAAATAAAAGTTTTTTTATTTAAATAAAAAAAAATATAAATAAAAAATAAAATTAATATTTGAATATCTAAGAATAAAATATAAATAAATAAAACTAATATAAAAATAAAAAAATTTGTATAATATGAAAAAAATATATTTATATTTAAAATAAAAATAAAAAAAAAAATCATAATTAAAATAATATACATAAATATATTAAATAGATTAATACTCATTCACTTAATTCATTATTTCATTAAATAATTCATTAATTCTATAATTAATTAAATTATTCAATCATTTATTAAAATATTAAAATATATATTTATTTATATATTTATATATTATTTTATATATTTTTATATTTATTTAAAAAATAATTTTTTATAGATTTAATTTATATGTATTTCTTATAAATATTTATTTAGTTTTATGAATTAAAAGTATTTTTAAACAGCCTAAATAAGAATATATTTTATTCATAATTTTTTATATAAAATTTTATATACATTTATCAAAAAAATTTAGATATTATGTTTTTATTTTTATTAATGATCATATATAGATTTTTTTTTAATTTGACATAATAATATACTTTTTAAAAAAAAAAATGGAAAAAATTAATGCAAATTTAAATATAAATAAACTTTATATTGTAATTATAATTTTTATTTATTTATTATATATGTAATTTTATTTTTACTTTAATTTACATTTAAAATTTTTAAAATCAATTATATATGAAAATACATTATTTATATTAATATTTATTATATAATTTATTTAATATAAATATAATTTTAAAATAATATTTTATTTATATTCATAATATCAAAAAATTCTTTATATAAAAGATTTTTCTTTTATATATAAATAATTTATAATAATTAAAATAAATATTTTTTATAACATATTTTTTTTCAAATAAAACAAAAAAATCTATTTTAATTTGTATTTATTTTCTTTTAATTTCAATATTTATTTCTTATAAAACAATAAAGAAAAATATTTTCACTTTATTTAAATGAAAAAAAATATTAAATTATAAAAAAAAAGATTATAAATAAAAATAAATTTTATATCAAAAGTCTAATTCTCCAAAAAAGTCATTATTTTTTGCCTTTTCTATTAGTGCTTTTTCCTATTTTTTTATAATAATATCTATTTATTGATAAAAAAGATTACTTTTGCTTATATATTTTCTTATTATTTTTTCGCTTAAGTATTTTTATTGCTATTGTTATTATTATTACTAGGTTTTTTACCAAAATTAAAGCAATCATCATCATCATAGTTGATTTTTTTTTAATTGTTATCTTTCAAAAAACTAAGTCCGTCATCCAAATCATCATCTAAAAGAGAATTTTTTTATTTTTATACATATTATTAATTTTCTTATTTATTTTAAACATTATTTTAAGAAACATCTTGTGGAATTTATACAGAATAAGCAGGTTAATCGTTTGTAAAAATATCTCTATTAACAACTTTTGTTATATTTTAATTATTATTTAAATTATTTTTCTTATTATTTCTTCTATTACGATTATTTGGACCCATAAAATTATCATCTTAGTTATTATTAGTTGTATTTATGTTTTATTATTATTATTATTATTATTCATTCTATGCTTAATTATTAATATTATTATAATTATTGTTAATTTCTAATTTTGTATTTTCTTATTTTTATAAATTTGCTTTAAAATTAAATGATTTACCTCCATTATTTTATTATTAAGAATTTGTATTATCATTAAAATTGTTATTATTATTAATGGTATTATTATTATTATTATTATTATTATTATTATTATTATTATTATTACTATTATAGTTATTAATATTAATATTTTAATTATTATTAATTTTAAATTCTTCACTTTTTTAGTTTTCGTCATTATTTTATTTTACTAAATTTCTGTTTCTTCTTGAAACTCCTTAATTAAAGTTATATGTATTTTCTTCTTAAACTTAATTTTATTGTTATTGTTATTATTAATTATTTTATTCATTTTTTTATTAATTGTAATTGGTATTTTCATTTTTATTAAATTTATCTTTATTTTAATCTTCGTCATCAAATAAATTATTTATATCAAATTTTTTTTTCACATTTTTTTAAGATTACTAAGTTTCCTGTATTTATTAATTTGCTTGTTTTTGTTATTCTTCTTATTTTTTTTCTTCTTAATCTTAATTATGAGTGAAAGAATAACCTTCATCTTATTATTTTTTTATATTTCTATTTCTTCCTACACGAGAATTATATTAAAATTAATATTAGTTATCATTAGGTTGAGTGTTTTAATTATTTTAATTTTAATCTTCTTTTTTTAATTTTATTATTATTCATTTTATTTTTCTTATTATTAATTTTCTTATTTATCCTAATACATATTTTCTTATTATTCATTTAATTTAAACTTAAACATTTTTTGAGGTTTAATATTATTAATAAAATCATCATCTATTATTTCTTTTTTTATTAAACATAATTATTATCATTATTATTATTATTATCATTATTATTATTATTATTATTATTATTATTATTATTTTATTTTTAAAATTAAATAATTTTGGTTTAAATTAGTCTCCGCCAGAAATAGGCATATTTGTATCTTCTTATTTTTCTTCTTTATTATCTTCAACTTAAATATTTTCTTCTAATTTTTTGAATTTTTTAATCGAAAAAGGTTTACTAAACTCACCTTTTATATTTTATTCTTATTCTTTTTTTTATTAAAGAGATTCTTTTTATTATTAACTTGAATCATTATTTTAATATTCTAATTAAAAATTTTTACTATTATTATTATTCTAATTTTCTTCTGTAATATCAATACTTTAATTCTGACTATTTTTTTTTTTAATGGTGATTTGAATTATTTTTAAGGACTTTATGATTTTTATTTATTTTTATCTTATTATTATATTTAATTTTCGAAAGCTTCTTTTAAATGCCTACTTAATATATTTTCTCTTTATAATTTATCTTAAATTTAATGAGTAAGTGTAATAATTTCTATTTATTTTTAATTTATATCTTCATTTTTTGTAAATATTTCTTTTTTAATTCTTCAATCTCTCTATTTTATATATTTTCTTTTGTTTTTTTCATTTTTTGTAAAGTTTCAATTTATTTTTTTAATAAATTTATTTTTTCTTTATTTTCCTTTAAATTTTTCTCCTCTTCGTTTTTTTAAAATATATCGATTTTAAGATCTTTTGCTTCTTCTATTTTTTTTTTTAATTCTTAGTTTATTAACTATTTTTTTTTGTTAATTTCATTTATTTAATTCGCTATTTCTTCCCTTTTTTTTTAACCTTCATGGTTTTTTTAAACTAATAGATTTATTTCTTTCCTCAAATTAAATATTTCTTTGCTTTATTATTCATCTTCGTTTGCATTCTGAAGTCTTTTGGCCTATTTTTGGTTATCTAATTGTACACTTTTGATTTCTTTTTTGTTTTTTCAATTAAATTTTTCGTGGCTTTTATTTTTCTTTCGACTTCTTCTATATATTGAGGGTTTTAAATTAAATTTAATCTATCTTATAATTTATTTAATTCGATTTAATATTATTTGATTTGCTTTTGATTATTTTCTTATTCCGAGTATTTATTTTCTTATATTTTATCTTTTAAAAAAGGTTAATTTTTTTTATTAATTTAAATTTATTTGCATTTAAAATTTCGTACTTTCAATTTATTAATTTAATTTTTCATTGAAATCTTTTAATTTTTGTCTTAATTTTTCATTTTCTTATTTTAATTATTTTAAAGTGGTTTTTTCGTAATTTTTTTCTGATAAAAGATCATCTAAGTCTTTAATAGACAAAAATTTCGAATTATTTTCTTCTTTTTTTTAAAGTTTTTTCTTCTTTTTTTAAATTTTAATTTCCTCTTTTTTTTCATAATTTTATTTTTTTATATTTTCTTTAGAATTTTAATTTAATTATTAATTTAATTAATTTCTTATATTTTTATTGTTTTCTTATTAAAAAATATTATCTTTTTCTTAAATATTATTCTTTTTTTCAGATTTTTTTCCTGAATTATCATAAATACCTAATTCTGGTAAATCAGATAATTCGCTTATTTTTTCTTCATATATTTCCTCTTATTCTTATTATATATATTCTTTTTAATCTTATTCTTCTTCATCTTCATCTTCATCTTCTTAATAATTATAATTATTTTCATATTATTCTGAATCATTATTATTTTTAATTTATTATTATTATTATTATTATTATTATTTTTATTATTATTATTATTATTATTATTAATCTTTTTCTTAATCATCATCGTAATCTTAATAAATATCATCATTTTCATCTTCATTTTCTTCATCTTATTTATATTTCTAATTTGTTTTATTATCATCATCTTTTTCATGTTCATATTGATAATTATTATTATCTTCATATTGATCAATGTCATCATATTAATTTTTTCTTATTTTTCTTATTTTTTTACATTTTATTCACTTTTATTATTATTTACTTCTTATTTAATATTTACAATATCATCTAAATCATCCAAATCATCCAAATAATCTTCTTTTTCTACTTTTTTGACTTAATTTTTATTTCTATTTGATATTTAAGGCAAGTTATCTATATCATCTAGTTCCATATCATCATCATCTTATTATTACTTCCCTTTTGAAACATTTTTTTAATTATTTTTATTATAATTTAAAGGTGATAAGTTATTTTTTATAGGAGGAAGATTAGATTTTGACTATTTAACTGGCTATATAAAATTATCTTCATCATCATCACTAAAAAAATCGTCATATTATTTCTTTTTTTATTAATTTTAAGATTATTGTTATTGCTTTTAAGGTTAATTATTTTATGTATAAGGTACTCTTTTATATATAATTTTTTTTTTTTTTTTTTTTTATTACATATCATCTAAATCATCTAATAAATCATCATCAAAATCAGCCATTTTAAACTTAATTTTTTTGAATTAATGATTTGATTTTTTTTAAATGTAAGTTTTTTTTTTTTTATTTTTTTATAAATTTAAATTATTTTTTTTTTTTAAAAAAAAATAAATAAATAAAATAATATAATATACAATTAAGATTTTAATATATATAATTTTTTATATATATATAAATCAATAGAAAAAATACACAAATTAAATTTAATATGAATTATGAATATCATGTTATTTACTTAGCATTTTTTATAAAATTTTATTATTAAAAATTTTATTATATTAAATTAATTCAATAAAGTTTATTTATATCTTCTAAATTCATATATAATATATATATATATATATATATATATATATATATATATATATATATATTATAAATATTTATTTAATTCTAAATAAAAACTTAATAATTTTATTATTAATAAATATAAAATATAATATAATATAGATAAATATTTATTTATATAATTAAATATATTTATTTTATTATTCTTTATTTTATTTATATTCTTATATCTTAGATTTACTAATATTTGTATATTGATAACTAATAATAAATATTCTTATTAGCATTTTTCATAAACTATAAAATAATTAATGTTTTCAATTTATTTTTATAGAAACTTATATTTCTGATTCTACAGATAATACAAGTATTATTGTCTTTAATAACTTTAAAAAGATACTATCAGTATTTTTATATTATATTTATAACATAATCTATAGTTTAATCTTTTTAATTATTTAAATTAACGCCTTATTTTTTTATAGATTTAAATATTATAAAGATTTACTCAAATAAATGTTTTTTTTAATTATATATAATAACAATTTTATTTTATATTTCAAAAAAAAAAAAAATTTGTTAATAATTACATAAATATAAATTATATAATATTTATAATTATATAAACTATATTAAAATCGAATTTATATATTATAAATATCAATATATATTAGATTTAATCTAATCTTTTAAATTTAAATATAAATTCCTCTATATATTTTTAAAAATAATATTATAATACATTCTTTACTATATTTTTATTATTATACTAATAGCAAACTCCATTTAAATTTTTTAAATTTAAATCTATTTAATTAACTTCTTCTTCGACAGGTAACTAAAAATATATATTTCTGATCATACATACTACTTATTATTTTTCTTTATTATTATATTTGCATTATTTACAAACATTGAATTTATACCTTATTTATATTATTTTTCTAATACATAATTAATTATATTTTGAATAAAGCCATAATTTTATTCTTATTATCAAGAGAGAGCATAATTCTTTATTATATGAACATTTAAATATTTCCATTCATAGTCAATATTTCCGATTCTATATAGCTGAATATTATTAGATTTTTTATCCAAGAAGATCTATTTAATATAAAAGATTTTTTTTTAATAACCGCTTTTTTCTCTATTAATAATATCTTTAAAATAAATTATTATTATGTTTCTAAATTAAGTAAAATATTTTTTTTTTTTAAGTGTTCAAATATATCACATCATAAGAAATTGTGTTTTTATATTAATTATTCATTTAATTTTTCTAAATATTTGTTAGTCTTTAAACAAATATCTGAAAAAAAAAAAAAAAATTATAGTAATGAAAAAAATAGCAAGAAAAATACTAAGTTTTCAATAAAAATGCTTATGAAAATAATTATTTCTAAATTTAAATATTCACTAAGGCCAATTAAATATATTTTTCTTCATTTTTACATACTAAAAAAGGAGATAAAAAACATATAAACTTAAACTTCTTTTAAATACCTATAGAAAAGTAATATATGGCTTAATTATACAAGCATGTAACATTTTTTTTTTCATTACAAAATTTTTAATTTAATAAAGAGTTTAATTACAAATTTATAGCTATTTAAAAAGATTTTATTTTAATATTAATTAGTATTTATAATTTAAAAGCTATATTTAATAATATATGTCATATTATGAGTTTTTAAGCTTTTATATATAATAATTTTTTTATTCTAAAATTTAAAGTTTTAATTAATGTCTCTAAAAGTTGTAATTATTTTTATTTAAATTTTTAATATATTTCTTTTATTTATTAACTATATTAATGTATTTATATATAATGTATTATTTAGACAATTTTTTAAGGTTTTTAATAAAATTTTTTTGTTTAAAGTTCGAAGATAATTATATATGTTGAGAGAATTCTGTTATCATATTATTTAAAAAAAATTGGCATATATAAAATGAATTTTATTTATATATTTTTGAAAAATTTAATAATAAAAATTATTTGTAAAATAAATAATTTTAATTATTTTATATTTTCTATATTTTAGAATTGTTGTGTTAGCAAATTTTCGTAAATTTAAGCTTAAAATATATATATAACAAAAAAATATTACAAAAAAAAAAATGAAATAAAATAATTTAAACAATTCAAATTAATTTCAAAAAAGAACTAGAATATAATAAAACTAATATTAAAATTCAACTAATCAAATTCAAAATAGTACCATATAAAAACGCAAAACTATCAAATTTAAATAAATTGATCAATGTACATTAAAAAATTAGATACTAAACCAAAAAAATATAGACTAAAAACAAACAATAAAAGATATATAGATTTAAAACAATTCTAACAAAATTAAAATTTTAGAATAAATAATTCTATAAGAAAAAGCTGAAAGAGAAAAAAAAATTATAAATAAAAAAATAATTGAACTAATTGACTAATTATAAGAAAACGATTAAGCTACATCTTAATTAGACTAAATAATATTAAATCGTAAATAATTATAAATAAATATTTTAATATATAAATAAAATATATTTATATATATATATATATATATATTTATATATTTATATATTTATATATTATAAATATTTATTAAATAAAGCTTATAGCAAGTTTTTACCTTAATAATACTTTTAGTATAGAAATACATGTATACCTTAAGAAGTATAAACTTTTATAAATTAAAATTAAAATTAGAGTGTTAAAAAAGTAAATTTTATAAAAATAATTATAATTTTATTTAAATGTATATATATAAATATATATATATATATTTATATATATTAATTTATATTTATATATATATTTATATTTTTATTTATTTATACATATATATACAAATTTATAGGGATTAATAACTGACCTTAATATTGCTTGGATTTCTGTTGGAAAAACTTTTTTTTTATGGATTTATGGACCTACTAACTATAATTTTTACGAAAATTTATATTTAAAAAATTTACATTATAATTAGACTTTTGTTTATAATTCTGAAAATCAAGAATTACAAAATTTTACGAGTTTTAAAATTTTATAATTTTAAAATGAAATATTATAAATATCTTATGCAAAGCCTAAATAAATGATTTTTCAATAAAATGAAATTAGTGATATTCTTATTATTGTTTTTCAAACTGAAATTTATTTAAAATAAATAAGTATTTTAGATTCTGAAATATATATAAGAGATTTATCAATAACAATAAATACAAATAAAGAACAAATATAATGTGTAAGAAAGAAAAATAATAATATTCATATATAAATAAATATAATTTTAAAGGTAAATGTTTCTGAAAGCGGAAATATATTTTTTGGTGGTAATTCTGGCAGAATCAAATATTTAGACTATAGTCCACGTAACTTATTTAATTTAAATTTCAAAGGCGGTTTCTATATACATGAAAATTTAAATACTACTTTTGTTTAAAAAATATGTTCTAATATTCCTTTTATTTCATATAAATAAAAAGTGGATTAAATATGTGTAGATGAAAGTAATAATTTACTGTATAGTCTTGTATAATTTGAAAAGAAAAAGTTTTTTGTCATTTCAAGTCAAAATTACGAAAAAAGAATTGATTTATACGATCTGGGAGTTAAAGGTGATACTTTGTTGTATATATGTAGTATTTATTAGGCTGATATTTAAAAGCTTCTTTTTGATGAGAAATTAAATTCTTAATAAAATATTTTTAAAATAGCTGCTATCTAAAAATATCAAAGTAAAAAAATACAATTACTTATTGTAACTGATTAAGGATTTCGAATTTTTCTTTCTGTTGAAACATATCTATAAAAGAATAATGTAAGGTTATTTAAGTAGATTAAGCTTGAATTAATAAAAGAGTTACCCATTTAATTATCAAAGAACTATGTAAACATAAATAAAAATAAATAAATATATATATGTAAAAAAATAAATATATATATATATAAATAAATATTATTTATTTTGATATATATTTACATTAATATTTATTATATAAATATTATTATTATTATTTAAGAAAATTGATTTAAATATAAATAATGAATATTTATAAGATTTCTTTTATTTTAATAACTAAACTTTTATCTTTTAGAAAATATAGATGTTATAAAATAAGCAAGAAAAAGTTGTTTTATTTTCGATTCAACCAAGTTAAATTAAAGAATTTGATCATGATATCATAGTTGAAAGTGAATAAATTTCATTCATTAATACTGAATTTTAGTGTTAGGGAGAAAATAAAAAACAATTTAAAGATAATAAATGTTTAAAATTAAATAATTAAAAAAGAGAAGATATTATAATAAGTTTTATTCCTGATTATATTATAAATTCAAAAGATGTAATTAATTAATTAAAATTTAATATAATAATATATCAATATATAAATATATATTTATATATTATATATATATATATATTTATACAAAAGTTTATTAATAATTGTTTCTATTAAAATATAAATGATAAAAATAATTTTAATCACTAGTTTTTAAATGAAATAACTAAATAGTGGTATAGTCCCCCTTAACATTTTATTGTTTCAACATGTTATGGACTTTCTTTTTACTTTAAATAAAGACCTATTGATTTTCTTTTTCAGATTATATTATTGATTCCTGAATAGATTTTATTTTTAAATTTCTATAATGAAGATTTATAATTTTTTTTTAATGTTTTTGAAGAGTTTTTAATTTCGTATGGATATTAGGAAACTTTTGGAATGTTAATAGTTATTCTATGTGAATAAAAAATGCAATTTTATGTATATTTTTTATTTTATTTCATTATTTATTAATTTTAAAATTATTAGTGTACTGTTTAAACTCATAATATGTTAAAAAGTAATATTTTGTCAACTATTTCAAATAAAGAATACTTCGAATAAATTTTAAATTTAAACTTTTCTTAATTCTTAGAAAAAATACACTAGCATATTTAATAAAATGAAGTCGAATTTAAGAGAGAACGCTTTTTGAATATTTTTATTTGTGAAGTTGATTAATAAATAATATAAAAGATTAATTTTTTATATGAAAAAGTAATAATATATAAGATTTATTATATAAAAAAAAAAATTTAGTATGGAAATATAAAACTTTGTGAATAATAAAAAATTAAAGTTTTTGTAATTTAGGTATAGGAGGCGTTATTGAGAAACAATAGCCTAAAATAAGTTTAAAATCTAAAGGAATTTTATTGTATTTGAGCAGAATTATATATAATATTTATAAAAATAATTACTTAGATTAATATATTAATTAGAGAATGTTTGAAAAATTGAAAGAGAATAACTAGTAATTGATTGAAAAATTATAAAAAATAATCTAAATGATCGAAAATATATTAAAAACTATAAATATTTTACCAAAAAATGAATAATTTTGCGAAAAATATATTCTTGAGAATATTTAATAATTTATTTTGAGTTTAATTCAATATTAAAATTTTATAGAAAAGCTTATATTATAATATATTTAAGATTTAGAAACAAAACATGATTTTAAAAATATAGGAATCAATAATTTAAGCTTTAAACTTTATTTAGAAAATGATTTTTTTAAAAAAACTTTAATAAATTACGGATATTAAAAAATTATTAAATAAAAAAACGTTTTTAATAAATTTTCTTTTATTTATGATGAAAATTCTCTATTACTTCTTGAAATGCAAAAAAACTTAAATTTATGTTTTTTAAAAAAAAATAAAGAAGAAAATAAAATTTAAATTGAAAAATATACTAATTAACATCATTAAAATTGCTATTATATACCTTCTTGCTAAATTTATTAGTTTTATAAAATTTTCAAATAAAATAATCAAGTTTTTGAGCTTTGTTATTGTATTATTTAGTGTTATAAAGATTTGAATATAGTTATTAATTAATTTAGTAAAGAATTATTATAGATATATATATATATATAAATTTAAAATTAATTTATATATATATATATATATATATATATATATATATATATATATATATATATATATTTACTTATTTATTTTTATATATATTCATATTTTTTAAAATAATAAAAAAAATTAGGAAATGCATTATTTAATAACGAAAATTGTTTATTTTAAGAAAACTAAGAATTAATTCAAAAAAATATAATTGAAAAATACATTAGTTTAAATAAAGATTATAAAAAATATATAATAAAGTCCTTAGGATATATTATTTTTTAATTAATAAAAAATGAAATTGAAATCAATTAACAAGAACTTACTTTGGGATTTTCAAATGAATTAAAAAGAATTGATAATGATAATTTAAAAGTAATTTTCTTTTTTATATTTAATTAGATTTTAAATAGATATATGAAGATTTTATTTCTTTAAGGTCATATATTTAAACTTTAAACATTCAAAAAATAAATAAGTTTTCTTATAAGAAATTTAAAGCAGAAGAGAAATAGGTTAACTCATAAACCAAACTACAAAATCAATTATTTTTAGCAGAATAATAAAAGGATTATTAAAATATTTCATAAATTAATTATAATTTAGCTTTTTCAACAACAAAAAATTTCCCAAAATAATTATATCAAAAATTAGAATATATAGACATTGCAATAAAAAATATATAAAAATTAAATTAAAAAAATATAGATAAAAGATAATTTATTTTATTAATTTCTTGTAAAAAAACTTTAACTTTATAATCTCTGATCTTAAATAGATTAATTTTATTTTGCAAAAATAAAGAAAATCAAATAAAAAATTATAAATGTTAAAAAAATAATATATATAAATATATATATATATATATATATATATATATATTATATTTATATATTTATACATATATTTATATACATATAAATACAAATAATTAAATATATATACATAAATATACTTATATTTACATATATATACATAAATAAACAGATATATACATATATATATCTATATATATGTATATATACATATATATACATATATATACATCTATATATATCTTTATTTTTATATATTTTTAGAAATATTAAAACAATTAAAATGTTAAATTTATAAAACAATAATTCATGATTTAATCTAAGGTTTGGAATAAAATATAATGCCTTAGTTTAAAAAGTGTTTTTTTAATTTAGAATATGGTGTATATACTATCGAAAATTTAGATAAAGAAATAGTTCAAAAATTGGAATTTTTTGATTTCAGAATTATGATTTAAGAAATAAAATTTTTATAAAAATAAAAAATAGGAAAAAATTTTTAATTTTTATATTTTTAACTTTTTAAGTAATAATTTTATTTAGAAAATGAATAAATTTACAAAGAAAGCATTTTTTGGCCTTAAAATATTTAAAATAAAGTAATTTTTTTTTTCTTTTACCAAAAAACATTAAATATATATAAATAATAAACAAAGCTAAGATAAATATATTAATTTTTGGATGATAAATAAAGATTTTTTAATATTGAATTAATAATTTAATATGCCCTTGATTATGAAGAGATAAATTATTTAAATTAAAACTAATTTTTTATTTAAATTAATGACATTTTAATTAATTTTTAAAATTTTTTTTAAGAAAATTAAGATTCTTTCTTTTGGATTTGGAATTTTTTAATTTTCGAATTAAAGTTTGAAGTTAGAGATTTAATTTTTAAATTTTAAAATATAATGGGCAATATTTTTGACAGTGATAATATTAATTAAAATGTTAAAATTTTCAGAATATAAAATATGATAGTATTAATGTAATTCCTTAATTTATAATTAACAAATGAAGTTTAAATAGAAGAAAATGCAAATTTATATTAATAAAATTATAGACTATATTAAATTTTAAACTCAATTTAAGTTTATTTTTATTATTCTTTTTTATAAAACATGTAATTTTTATTATTTTTTAAAAGGTTTTTATTGAATAAAATATAGATTTAAGTTACCAAAATTTTAATATTTTTTAAGAAAATTTTAATTTATTTTATAAATCTTTGATTAATAAGATTCAAATTATTAAAATAAATCAAAAGTTTTAAGTTTTTAATAGTACTTTAAACGATACTTAAGAAAAATAAATTTAATAATTAAAAGACATTCCTAATTTAAAATAAGAATAATAAGAAGATACATAATAAATAGAATTGTTTTAAAATATCAACTTCCATAATGAGTATAATAAAAAAAAGAATCAAATGAATAATCAATAAAAAGAATTAATAACTACATATGATTTCTAGAATAATAATTTATAAAATTATTCTATCGAATAAAATTTTGATTCTTAAAATAAATAATCTAATGGTTATGATTGTGAATAATGTGATTAAGATTTTTAATAATTATTTGAATAAAATAGTTAAAATGATAAAGTTATGTAGAATATATCTAATATAAACTAAAGTTATAATTCTTAAAATTAATAATCATTATTTTGATATTATAATTATATATAAAAAATAATATAAAAAAATTATTAAATAAATATTTAAATAAATATATATATATATATATATATATATATATATATATATTTAATTTAACATATTAAATATAGAGTCTTTTAAACAAAAATTAATAAAATTAAAATTTAAAGAAAAATAATATAAAAAAATTGATATAATATAATATAATATAATTTAATATATAAAATGGTTCTAACATAAAAACAGAAAGAAGAATTAAACTTAGCAATATTAGAATATTTATAAAAGTAAAATTACACAATTACATAAAAATAATTCGAAGAAGAAGCAAATATATCTCAAAAGCAACATCAAAAATAAGATGAATCTTAATAAATAAATACAAAAGACATATTAGAAAAAAAATGGTTAAGTATAATCCGATTATAGAAAAAAGTCATGGAATTAGAATAAGATAATTAACGATTATTAGAAGAAAACACAAATCTGAGGCATAGACAATAAAAAGGCAACCCAAATTAAAAAAATACCTAAAATATATAATAATAATAATAAATTGAAGAAAACTATATACCTAAAGAAATTCCTAAACATATAATGTAAGGACATCGATCTTCAGTTACCAATATAGCATTTCACCCTACATATAGTATAATAGCCTCTTCTTCAGAAGACGGTTCTATTAGGATATGCGATTTTGAAAGTGGTTAATTCGAAAGGGCTTTAAAAGGACATATGGGGACTGTAAATTCCGTTTCTATTGATTCTTCTGGTAAGTATTTAGCCTCATGTTCATCAGATTTGACTATAAGGGTTTGGGATCTTAATTAGTATTAATGCATTAGGACTCTATATGGACATGAACATAATGTTTCTGATGTAAAATTCTTACCTAATAGTGATTTCCTGTTGAGTGCTTCTAGAGATAAGACTATTAAAATGTGGGAAATATCATCTGGGTACTGCAAAAAGACATTTGAGGGTCATGAAGAGTGGGTAAAATGCTTAAAAATAAACGATTAGGGGAATTAATTTGTTTCCGGAGGATCAGATTAGTGCGTTATGGTATGGAATATGGAAAATAATAATCCTATATTAATTTTAAGAGGGCATGAGCATGTCGTAGAATGCGTAAATTATGTTTTTTTGCAATTTTAGTGTATAATTTCTGGTTCAAGAGATAAAAGTATTAAAATATGGAATGGAAATAATGGATAATTAATAAAAAATTTATTAGGACATGATAATTGGGTTAGAAATATTAGTGTACATAGTAATAATAAATATATTTATTCGTGTTCAGATGATAAAACTATTAGAGTTTGGGATTTAGAATAGTTTAGGTAAATTAGAAAAATTAATGAAGCTCATTCACATTTTGTTAGTAGTGTGATTTTTAATCCACTTTATTTTGTTTTGGCTAGTGCATCAGTAGATTTAAGTGTTAAAATTTGGGAACTTAAAGATTTTTGATTTATTATTAGTTTTTTTTTTAAAAATATATATATCATAATATATATATATATATATATATATATATATTATATTATATTATTTAATTTTTAATTAAATTAAAATAAAATAAAAATTTATTATATATATTTTTTTTTATATATAATAATATTATCTTAGTTTTATATTAAAATCATTTTATTTAATGATTTAATATATACTTATAATTAGGTATTCTTTTTTATTTTTATAATAGAATATTAGCTTTTATTTTATTAATTTTTTTTTTATATAAATAAACTTAATAATCAAGATTATATTAAGGGAAATAATTTTTCCAATTATTAAATTTATCAAAATTTAAAAATAAAAATAAAAATACATTATCTTTCTCAATTTTTTATTATAAAATTACGTCATCATTTTTTTGTTATTAAGATATATTTTTATCATTATTTAAAAATTAAATTTTTGGTGACTTATTATATTTCTTATTTTAAAAAATAGATGAAACCTTATTTTTATTAAAAATATTTGAAGAAATTATATTTTTTTCGTCTTAAATATTTTATTAACTTTATATATTAATAAGTTGTCTATTAATTATAGAATTTATATTATAATTATTATTATTATTATTATTATTATTATTATTATTATTATTATTATTATTATTATTATTATTAATATTATTATTCTTAATTTATTATAATTTGTTTTATATATCATTCATTTAATTTTATATTCCTTACAACAGAGATTATTATAAATTACTATTTTATTATTATTTATTTATTAGTTCTATAGAATAAGTTAAATTTTCTGTATAGAAACTTTTATTTTCCTCATCTTCTTCATCTTCAGATTCTTCTAAAATTTCTTCAATAACCTAATCATCTAAACAATTATAAGTTTACAAAAAATTTACTTTCTCTTTATTATTCATTTTTACATCATATTACCCATTTTAAAATAATATTTTTTCACTTTAGTTATAAAAAATTTGATCATTTTTTTCATAAATGTTATCTAATATAATGTCTTATTCAGAATCTTAAGAAAGATTTACTTAAAGTGTTATTGAAGAATTCTAAATAAAATCAAGAGATTATTATGTATTTCTAATATTTTAATTAATATAAATATTTTTTTTTTAAGAAAATTTCCTTTAAAGGACTTATTAAATGACCTATTTTCTTAAATATTTTAATTTTTGACTTATATTTAGTCTAATTAATAATGTATTAGTTTTTTTATAATTTTTTCTTTAAAATAACTATCTTTTTTAATTAATATAGGTATATTTGTATCTAGATATAATATACTCTTTCTTTTTTTGATAACTAAAAAAATGATAAATATTTATAAATAAATTTATATTTTTATATATATAAATATATATATATATATAATTATAAACATATATATATATATTTATTTTACTGTAAATAAAAACAATTCTGTATTTAATGTTAAAAAGATTTACATGCAAAACATTATAAATAAAAAATATTCTTTTTAGAAAATTGAATTTAATCTTTTATCATATAAAATGTCTCTTTATCTTAAGGAAATTATTCTAAAACTTCTAAAAAATCATTTCTTTCTATATATATTACAAAAGTAAATTCTGTACATTTACTATCATTTTATTAAGGTAAACCAGTAAAAAATCCTTAATAACCAAACCATTAATTTTACTTTATATATTTAAAAAATTTATTTTTTACAAATATAAGAAAATTTATATTTTTTATATATAAATATATAATATTTTTATTAAATAAATTTTAATTTTATGATATTATATTTATAATATAATTGTTTTAATTAATATATAAAGTAAAAAGATTTTTTTATAAAAATAATTAATTAAAAAAATAAAAAAATAATAAAAGATATTAAAAATAAATTAAATAAGATATAAAATAAAATTTTTACAAATAATATATATTTAAAATAAATATAAATAAAATAGATATATTTATATATAAATATATATGTATATATTTTTTTTAACATAATTTAAAAAATAATTTAAAATTTTGTTTATTTTATATTATTTACTTTAATTTAAGTTATTATAGGAGTTTATTATATGTTAGGAATATATTCAATAATTTAACCTTCGCGTATAAACATAAGCTTATTATTAAATTAACCTTTTTAATAAATATTATTATTAGGAAAATATGATTATTCTTTAAGCTTATAAACTAAACTATTAATTAATTATTAAGAAAAATATTTTTTTAAAAAAATATTAGTTTTAAGAATGTTTCCATAATATTCTTTAAATAAAGAATCTACTAAATCACATGAAATAAACTTATAAATAATAAAATAATATATATATATATATATATATATATATATATATATATATATATATATATATATATATACAGAAAGACAATTCTAAGGCAACTGTGATATTTTTTCTTCCATTTTTTTATTATATTATATTTATTATAATATTCTATTTTATATTTCTCTACTAATATTTCTTTAACTCATATATTATTATATATTATAAATTTATTTCCTATATATTTTAAAGTATATAATTTATTATTTTTATATTTATATTTATATTTATATTTATATTTATTTATATTTATTTATATTTATATTTATATATATATATATAAATTTAATTATATTTCAAAATGTATATATACATATTTTATATATTTATATACTTTAAACTAACTTATTTATTATAATAATTTTAAACAATAGTATTTACTGTTGATATACAATAAGTAAACATGCCACTAGAAATAACAGAAATAATACAAGACACTATTTTTTCATAATAAGAAATAGGATGAATATCTCCATAACCAATAGTTGTCATTGTTGTTACTATAAAATAAATGCTTTAAATATATTTTTTTAAATTATTTTAATCTTAAAATTAATTAAATTATATCCAGTTATCTTAATCTAATCGTGAAACTCCAAAAAAAAAGCATGCTAAAATGTGCGAAAGTAAAAAAACTCTAAAAAAAACCATAAAAAGTGTATATTTATGAAAATATTTTTCTTCTATTTATAATTATTGAAATACGAAATTCATTTCACTTTTAAATAGATATAAACAAATTAAAAATGTTAATATGCTATGTTTAAATGATAAAACTGAAATCAAATAAATTATATTTACCCAATATTTAGTATACAAGTAGTTTTTAATTATTTTTAAGCGGTCTTTTATTAAATGACCTTTCTCGAAATAGGCTAAGTTAAAATTTACATAAATATTTATAAAATAAATAGTATATAAAGGTATTAATATAGATTTTTCCATTCTTTTTTCTTCAAAGAATATACTTTCGGTATTAATAAAGGCTATAGAGTATGGAATATAAATTAATTCAAATAAACTTAAAATTTAAATTATTATTTTCCAAATAATTAAATATTTATTATCTGGATTTATTATAAATGTTTCATTTTTTTTAATTAAAAGATTAATTTTTTCTTAACTTTTATTTAATTCATAAGTTAAATTCATAGCCTTGTCCCCAAAACTCTAAAAATATTATTCTGGTATATTTTTAAACCTCCTAACTATATTAAATTCTTCAAATTTTTAAACAATTTTATTTACCATACGTATTTTTAATAACTAATTCCATTTATTTAATACTGTTGGCGACTTTACACATTTTTCTAATTTTTAATGTTCTTATAGTAGTTTTATTATTGGAGATTTTTATCTTTAGGTTAAAAAAGGAGATTCCGTATTTATTCTATAACTATAATTTTTCATAAAATTAATTTTTATTTTACACAAATATATAATAATTTTTTGTTTAAAAAAAATAACCTAAACAATAATAAAAAAAAAAATAAAAAAAAAATAAAAAAAAATAAAAAAACAAAAATATAAAAATAAAACAAAACAAAAATTAAAAAAACAAAAAAATATATTAATTATTAAATAAAATAACAAAATAACACATTAAATTTTTATTTATAAAAATAAAAAAATAATAATACATAAATATACAAAAAAAAAAAAAACAAAGCAAAAAAAAGTTAAATGGAATTATAAAAATATAAAATTCATTATTTAGCTGAATTTAAAAAAACTTATACATTTATAGAAACAATAGAAACACATGCATTTGGTGAAGTCTAAATATATCTTTAATAATAGACTAATTAGAAAGCTTTAATTAAATAAATTGACACAAATTCAGTCTAAGAAAGGGAACAATTACTCTAAAAAATTCAATAAATAGTCACTAATATGAACAAATGTTCAAATTTGATTCATTTAATAGGCTATACAGAGCTTCCTTAATACAATGATGATTAAATAAATACATTTTATTTAGTTTATGAGCACTTTCCGGATACTTTAGATAAATAATGGCCTATTTTAATCAAAGAAGAGGGTATAGGAGGATCTTGTAAAAAGTATTTTGCTCAAATATCCTATGGATTATTATGGTTGGAGTAATAAGGTGTAAAACATGGTGATATATGTCTTGAAAATATAGGTATATGTAAAGAAAATCAATAAATAAAGCTGATTTTTTCACATTTCAAAGAAACTAATTTATGCACCTCATATTCTTCTGTAAACTTAAACATTTTTAAAAACGAGGAAAATTGTGATGTTTTATCTTTTGGAATTTTAATGTTATTTTTAGGTTCTTTTAGGCATCCAAAAAGAAAAATGGAAGATCTATAAACAAATAAAAATATGCTCTAGTCTTTATTATAGAATAATATAGATATAAGAATACCTTATACTAAGGAATTTTGGGAATTAATGACTTAAATGACAAATAAAGATAAAAAAAGTAGAATTTAAATGCAAATTGTCTATAATAAATTAAAAAATATTACAGTTTTTAAATAAAATGAAACTCTTTTTGATGATTAAGATTTCTAAAAAGTTCAAATTGAAAATTTAAATATTCCCTAAAATATACAATAAGATATATTAGAGTTAAAATAAAAGCCATTCCAATAAAGAGCTTAAGTAATAAAAAATGTTCTTTTTTCAAAAAAAACGACCATAATAATAATAATAAGTATTAAACTCCTTTAAAAACACAAGCAGCTATTCCTTAAAAGAGCCATTATTTTTACACTACTCCTTAAAGTGAAGGTTATTAATAATCTTCTAAATGTAAAACTTAGAAATTTCAAAATTATTACGACAACCGTATTTCCCGCACGAGTTTAAATCAGTGTGTATTTTCTAAGGAATTCTTCGCCAATTATATAAGGAAACTCGAAGAGGACTTAGTCTACTAGAATTTCCAAGAACAAAAACTAAAAGAAGGACTAGTAAGAAAAGAATATCTAGACGGCTCCATTTATTTAGGTGAATTAAACCAACAAGGAGTAAGATAAGGTAGTGGAATATACTATTATAAAAAAGAAGGTATAACCCAAGAAATATATGCCGGTGAATGGAAAGATAACTTATTTGAAGGTTATGGAGTATACCTTTTTGCTTCCGGAGATAGATATGAAGGCCAGCTTTATTAGGGTTAAAAAAATGGAAGAGGGTCTTATTTTTATATAAACGGGAATGTCTATGAGGGAGATTGGGTCAATGATTTAAAATGCGGAAATGGAATTTTATACTTCACATCTTTTGGAGAAAAATATGTCGGAGATTTCAAAGATGGACTAAGACATGGATAAGGCTCTTATTATTTCAAGAATGGGGACGTTTTTAATGGAGAATGGGCTTTTGGATTAAAAGAAGGAGGAGGATAAGTATTTTTTGCCGACGGAAGTGTTTTTACAGGTTTTTGGAAAAAAAACTATCCTCATGGAAATGGTAAAATGAATTATGCAAATGGTGATATATATGAAGGAAATTATGGTTTTGGATAAAAGAATGACGATGGAATTTATTTGCATTAAGATGCTAATTCTGCATATTAAGGAAAATTTAAATTAGATGAACCTGAAGGTAATATATATAAATAATAATTTATACATTAAATATATATAAATAAATACAAAATAATATAAAAATTGATATATTTAAATATCATATATTTATTAATAAATATATATATATATATATATATATATATATATATATATTTTTTTGTATAAATATTTATATACATTAATATATTTATATATAATTTTATTTTTATTTATAAATATATTTCATATATTTTTAGGTTTAGGTGTTTTTTAATATAAAAATGGAGATGTCTATGAAGGATAAGTAAGTAAAGGGTATAGATAAGGAAAAGGTGTTTATGTTTATGTTAATGGCGATAAATATGATGGTGAATTTAAAATGGATAAAAAGCATGGTAATGGAATTCTTTACTTTGCAAATGGTAATGTTTTTGAAGGATATTTTGTTTTGGGATAAATGAAAGGTTTCGGGAAAATGACATATGAGTAAATATATATATATATATAAAATTAATTATACATATTACATATATATATATAATAGAAACGGAGACATTTATAAAGGAAATTGGTTAAGTGATTAAAAACATAGTAAAGGAGAATATATTTGGTCTTCTGGTGAGAAATTTTAAGGCTATTGGAAATTCGATAAAATAAATGGAAAAGGTGTTTTTGTTGAAAAAAACACAAATACAATTAGAGGAATCTGGTAAGATGATAAATATATTAATACAATATAATGATTTAAATAAATTTTATTATATATATATATATATATTTTCATTATTATTATTAATTATTTTACATACTTTATAAAATATTATTTCTACAAAATGGACATATTTAATTATTTAATAACCAAACTTATATACATTCTTAATGAAAATAATGTTTACAAAAAGGCATTTCTACAATAATTTATTCACTAGAGTATTCTATTAGACAAATAGAGCATTTATCTTCCCCTTCTTCATTTTCCTTTCCATATTAATAATTTTTTAATTTATTTATTTCTTCTTAATTTAACCCCCTTTATACTACATTATTATTATTTATATTGTAAACATCATTTACAAGAATAAAAAGTGCATAAGTAAATAAAAAGCTAAAAATTATTTATAAACAAAGCAAATTTATAGCCAAAACAAAATTAAAAAAATATAACGAAATTTTCTAAAATAATAAATCTTCACCAAATTCGTAAAATATATGTGTTTTTTCATATCCATTCAATAAATAAATTAAACTAAATAAAAATGTAATTTCATACTCATAATAAGATCTACCTTTTAAGAATCGAATTATTACTAAACATTGCTCTATTCTTAAAAATAAAACTAAACAATTGCAAAATATTAGCCTGTCTAATTATATACTCAAATAATTCCATTATATATACGAGTATATTGAATATGACAAAGGTAATATATATGCATATATGATAAATAATATTTATTTTACGGATTCTAAAATTTATTTTGAGTGCATTTTTATATTTATTTAAAATATTAAATCAAATCAAATTAAATTAAATCAAATCAAATTAAATTAAATTAAATCAAATCAAATTAAATTAAATTAAATTAAATTAAATTAAATTAAATTAAATTAAATTAAATATAAAACTATCAATAGTGATTTTTTATAATTTTATATATAATACTAGTTTAAATATATGAATATTAGTAAAGATTGTGAAAAATTTAATAAATATTAAAAAATAATATATATCAATATTAAAAAATAAATTAATATAAAAATAAGATAAAAAATTCTAAAAAAAAAATATAAATTAATTTTTTTTATTAAAAAAAAAATATGTAGCATTATTATTTCCTCTTAACGTTTTGCCTTAACTTTATATTGTTTTTACAAAAAGGTATATTTTCCTCCTCTAAGCCTCCAACTTTAGAACTCTAGCGAAAAATCCTATCAGCCTGGTAAACTAACTCTACAACGCATTCAAATAATATATGTTTCAAACCTTAACATTCCCGTCCTAAATTTCCTATTATCTATAATATAAGTTTACCCGTGAATTGCAAATAATAACCTTTAGTAAAACTCTATTAAGAATGTATATTTAAAAATCTTGCCTATACAACCCGTTTATATTACGACAAAGATTAAACTGAAAAAAAGCTAAATGATTAAAACCCAAAAAATGTGAAAAAATCCGAATCATTTTTTACTCTAGCTTTAGATCTTTCTATTCCCTTTTCATGGGTGAAAAGTTCAGTTTGCTAGACTTGTGATAGAATGGGAAAAAATTGTGTATAGAACTGTTCATACGGATTAAACAAAACAGCTTTATATGACAAAACATTCGCCTGTTAAAAATGTTCCAAAACAAATAAATGCGCAGAAATAGATTCATATGCCGAAGGCATGTCCGTAATCGGTTAGTTTGTCGAAGTTGAAAATTTAAGGTTTCCCAAATACCCTTATTTAAAACTAAAAAACTAAAAAATCCTTTGGGCTCATGCCCTTTCTGGTTAGCAATTTTTAATGGCAGATGGGGTTTTAGGATTAGGTAAATAATATGATGAAATGAACGGAGGTTATGCCGACGAAGAAAATACTAAAAACAACATAGACGAAGAATTCGAGAGTAAAACTGAAGATGAAATAGAAGAAGATAATGATATTTAAGACGAAAATTAAAAAAATCCTTCCAATATGTATTTATATAAAGAGGAAGGAATTTCATTATTGGAAACAATTAAACAATAAATAGAAGATGTAGACGCTTAAATTTTCACTTTATATATATCTGATGATGCTCATTATCCCATGCATATAGGATTCGGCAATTATACTACTTAATATATTCATGAGCCGGAATAAAACTAAATTAAATGGATTTATTCACCTTAACATACCGCTATGGAATCCTAGTATAGCCTTTGGATTATAAACATTTAATATATAAGAATAGTGAAAAAAAATATATAATAATAAGATGAAAAAAAAGAAAAAGAAGAAGAGCTTTATGAAGTTTTGGAGCCATTAGATAGTATAGAATTAAATACAAATAAAGGCTTATTGAGCCTATCTACGACTGCTTTAGTATTACCCGGAGTCCATTTAAATAAAATATTATAACTTATAGAAAGCAATTTAAATATAAAATGTAGTATAAGTAAATAGTATTTATTTTTTGTAGTGTGTGACGAGGTCTAATCTTTGAGTGATTTCGACGATTTAGCAATGGTCATAGTAATAGGATATTACCAAAAAGTCCATTTATAGATAAATCCTAGAGATTTAATACTTGACTGCAAAAAAAAAAGTAAAAGCAAATATTCAACATATAAATGCATACTCAATTTTTAATAGTCTTATGATGATAAAATAATATTAGGAGAGGCTACTTTAAGAAATTAATATTTAGTTTTCGAAATGAACACTAAAATGATAGGATTTGCCCCTGCTAAAAATAAATTTAATGATATGAGTTTTATTTAAGAATTAGAGTATTTATTTGAAATAGTAGAATAAGGATTTGCAGCTGATTTCCCTTATATATTAGGTTTATTATGTTTTAGTATTACCGGAGTAGTTATATTTTTAGTTATTAGGTTCAAGAAATATTTTAAAATTAGAAAATTAATTATTGCTGAGGAAAAGAATGATGTTAAACCTTTATTTAAATAAAATGAACATTAAATGAGTGAAGAAATGTATAAATAATTGTAAATGTAAGAATCGAAAGATGATAAAGATACAAGTTTATAGCCTACTTAAATTGGGGAATATTGATTTTTTATTTACAAATGTTTGTATGATTTATTTTATTTATAATAATAAAATATTTTAAATTATAATTTATTAAAAAAGCAATCATTATATTATTGTAAAGAATACATTAATAATATATATATATATAAAGTATATATATTTTTTATAAAATATATATTAAATTTAAATATAAATTATTATTAATATAATATATTTTATTTATATAAATATATAATCTTTTATATAAATATATTATATTTTATTTAAGATTTTAAAATATTTTTTTTTTTTTTAAATAATTTAAATAATTATAATAGTACAAAAAATAATTTTAATTATCCTAAAAAAATATAAAATTTAAATTTAAATATATATATAAAAAAAATGCTTTAAAATTATATAAAATATTATTTAAATATTTATAATATATATAATAAAATTTAAAAATATATATGTATATATATATATATATATATATATATATATATATTTATTTATATATTCATAAAATCAAAATATTCATATATATATTTTCATATTTTTTATATATTTGAATAACTAAATTAAAAAATAATAATTTATAATATTATTGACAATCATTTGCCCTTATTTAAATTTAAATATATAAAAATAAAATTTAGCTCAAAACATATTTTAAAAACAATAAAACGTCAATAAAAAGAAGTATAATAATTTAAAGATTAAGAAAAGGAAAAATAAAAATAAAAAAATAATAATTAACCTCCAAAAAAATTAAAAAAGAACAAAAAAATAAAAATTAAAATTAAAATTAAAAAATATAATAAAAATATTAAAAAAATAAAAAAAAAAAAAACGAAAATATAAATAACTTCTACATATGAACAATACAAATGTAAAGAATCAATAAGAAAATTACATATAATAACTATAAAATCCTTAATAAATTCCTTTTTTTCTATAAAAAATAAATACTGATGAAAAAATAATTAAAAAAGCTTCTGTATTTTTTTAGGAAGAAAACAAAAGCTTATTTGACCAATTTTCTTTATTCCCTCACCAGCAATTTTTTTATAAAAAACTCTTAATAGTATCCCTAATAATACTTATATTAACCCTTCTTATAGTAATGTAATCCTGAAATACCAAAAGCTTTCCAAATAAATACAAAAATAGAAGAAAAAACTCCATAAAAAATTCTAATTTCCGACTTTAAAATATTCCCTTGTACAAGAAAAGACCCACATGATAAAATAAAATGTCCTTATTTTCATAATGATTCAGACAGAAGAAGATCATTGTAAGAATATTAATATTCTTTTAATTTTTGTCAAAGAAAAAGCAAATGTGCTTATAAAAAAAACTGCCCGTAGTCACATAATAAAGTCGAATAGCTATATCATCCATTAAGATACAAAACTAAATTTTGTGAAGACTATATATAATTTGGAAAATGTACATACGGTTCTTTTTGTTGCTTTGCTCATTCAGAAGATGACATAGTAATTCCTTTATTAGATAAATTAGAAAAAAATGAAATTTTTTATATGTATTTTTATAAAACTGTATGGTGCCCTAATACTAAAGAGTAAATATATATATATATATATATATATATATATATATATATATATATTTTAAATAAATAAATTATATTATATATATATATATATTATTTACCTTTATTTTATTTATATATAATAATTTATATTATATATTTTTTAAAAAAATTATTTAAATTTTTTTTTTTTATTATTATTTATAAACTAGTCATGACAGATGTTCTTGTCCTTATATGCATAATGTTTAAGATTTTAGAAGAGATCCTAAAAAAATAAAACTTATTTAAGAATAATGTAGTACTTGGATTAAAGATAATATTAATAAATATATAGACGGATAATGTGAAACTTAATTAGATTGTAATTATTGTCATGGATGGAAAGAGTTTAATTATCATCCTTTAATTTATAAAACTAAATAGTGCTTGAATTTGAATTGTAATGAAAATAAAGAATGCCATTTATATCATAATGAAAAAGAAAGAAGGCATATTATAATATAAAGTATATAAATTTATGTATATATATATAAATATTTAGAGTTCTAAACGAATAAACATATAATTAAGGCTTAGATATTGCTATTTAAATTACATAGAATTAAAAAAAGTATTATATTTTAAAAAAATATATTATATATAAAATAAGGTTCAATGTTATACAATAATTAGGTGCTCCATAAGATGTTTTTTTTAATTAAAATGAAATAAAAATGATGAATTTAAAAATTAAAAAATAATTTATGAAAAATTAAGATATCTAAATAATAAACAATAATAAATATGAAAAAAAGCCAATGTATGTAGAAGTTTTAAATTCAAAATAGGTATTTTAAGAAAAAAATCAAGAACAATTTTAAGGAAATTAACGTTTTATAGAAAATGATTAATAAAATACAGAAAAAAAAAACTTTTTTATAAATTTTTAATAAAATTAAATGAATTATGAATAATAAAATAATTGTAAATTATAATAAAATCTTCCAATTTTTTAATAATAATAATAAAATTTTCCAATTTTTTAATAATAAATATAATAATAAAATTTTCCAATTTTTTAATAATAATAATAATAATAATAAAAATAATAATATTAATATTAGTATTAATAATATTAATTATAAAAATATTAATAATAATAAATATTTTAATAAACTTATGTATAAAATAATTAATCTTTTAAAAATTATTTTATTGAAAAAATAATTAATAACTTTTAAATATTTTATATTAAAATGGTTTTGATGAAGATAAAATTAAGAAATTAAGTTATTAAGATATTTCATTTTTTTAATTTTTAAATGAAAACTAAAAAATCAATTTATAAAAAATACTTAATTAAATTAAAGATGATGAAGATCTTCCTATTAAAGAAATTAATTCTTATGTAAATGGTAATTTAAATATAATATATATATATTCTATTATATTTTTATAGATTTTAATATTTGAACAAACAAACAAAAATTTTGCTATTTCTTTTAAAATTATATAAATTTAAATAAAGTTTAAATTATTATAGATAGATATATACATATATATATAAAAAAATATATATAAGAAAAAAAAGATTTTTTCCTCAATTATATATATAAAAATATTATTATATAAAAATTATTATTTCTATTGTAAAAATTATATAATAAATTTTGTTTTGTATATATTTAATTATATATTTTTATTTTTATTTTTATTTTATTTTATTTAAAAAAATATTTCTAAATATATATACAAATGTAATTAAATATAATTTTTTATATATTTTTTATTAATTATAAATGAAACATAAAATAAAAAAGATTAAATTAAGAAAAATTAAAATAAGCAAAATAAATCATAAAAAAATAATAATTTATATATATATATTTACAAAATAAAAATATCATATATATAAATATATATATATATTTATATATATATTTATATATATATATATATATATATATATTATACTTATATACAATTAAAATAGTCATATTATATAAACCCTAAAATATAAAACAAAGTTATAAAACTCAAACTTATTATTATAATTAATTTTTAATTTCTACTTCTTATTATAATTATTTCTATTAATTTTATTATTATTATTAATTTTAATTATTACTAACCGTGTCTTACCCAATCATAATAATATCTTATTTTTTCGGAATAAATGTAAAAAAAATATTAATAACCCCAAAAAGCTTAAAAGCACCCCATAAATCCAAAATATACCCACCTTTAATTCATTATTATTCAAACTATATTAAAGCTATTTTCCCATTCCGAAATTTAACAAAGTATAACAAATCGCATAAAAAACACTCAAAAATCCTATTACCTATCCTAAAGGACTATCTGCTTCCGGTTCTTTATCATCATTTAAATCTTTAATTTATCCTTATTCTACCAAAGCAAAAGACTTCTACACATAAGCAGCTAAATTACAATCAGAAGCTGCCCAAGTAGAACTTTCAATAACCATATTGAGTGCCAGTAATGCTACTTTATTTTACACACTAGTATCCCAGAAATATGCAAATATAACAAAAAGCCAATGTAGTCCATAAAAAAGTCCGTTTGCTCTTGAAATCCATATAAAATTCTTCACTTTATGTCCAATAATTCCTACTAAAAAAGCCCCCAATAATTCCCCGCTATTTGACCCGGCAAGAATATTTCCAGTTTATGATCCGTCTTTAAGTATATTTTTTGTATATATAGGAAGCATTAAATTTTCCTAAATTCTATGTATTACCAAAGGAATTATAAAAACTGCAATTAAAAAATTATATTTTCTATTAGGAATTACAATTTACGCCCCTTTATATGCAGTAAAGATAAACTCTTTCGTTTCCTTTGAAATATTTTTTAAAAAGCTTAATTTGTTCTTTTCATCGAAACTTGCAACAGGTGAGCCCTGACTTTAATGCTTTAAAAAAAGCACACATAAAGCCGCAAGTAAATAAAAAGGCGGTAAATGCATAAAACAGAATATAGGTCCATATCTCTAAATCATAGGAACGGATAAAAGTGCCCCAAAAACGCCTCCGATTTCATAACAAACATGCGCAAACCCATTAAATTGCTTTAATTTTGCATAATTATCTCCTATAATCTGCTTTGGAATGAGTCTTCTAACTGACTCTATGCCCCCTTAACACAAACCTATGATGATATAACATGGGAATATAATCCAAGGGTTCCAACTTCCTATTTTATAGAAATCTGTTTCCCCATTAATATCTCCTCCAGTGCAACTATTTAGTATAATCAAAAAAAGAATCACTAAAGCCATAACTATAATCACAAAAGAAAATAAAAAAGACGGTCTTATACTTTTAGTCAATCTTCCCAGCCATAAATTAAAAATTGACTAAGAAAAACCATTCACTATTTATAAAATACTCAAAACTTAAATTCCTTTTTATTTAAAAGATATCAATGTATATAATGAAATACCCGAATTCATAGTTTCATATGCAAACTTATAACAAAAAAGGGTTGAATAGTATATAAATGCTTAAATTTATTCACTTTTTTTAAAGTTATTTATAATTTCTGAAAATTTAAATTAAGAATTTACTTAAGATACTATTTATTATTTTAATTAAGGAGAAATTGTTGGATTATAATCATTATTAATTATATTTGCATCAGTTTCTTATATTGGGTTTGCTTAAAAGTTTTATTAAGGCTAGACTAACATTATATTTTTTCTTATATGTAAATATATATTAGAAGATATATATATATTAAATGTTATATAAATATATATTATAAGCTTTTTTTTTATTAAATGATTTTTTTTATTGCTAAATGTAAGCTATAAAATAATATGAGGTTTAATTTTATTTTATTTGGTGGAGGAATTAAATTTATAACTGTATTTTTTATATTTGGTATTTATTATATTAATTTATAAAAGGTGTAGATTATTATTTGTTAAAAAATACAAAATTAGTTTTTAAAATATGTTTAAAAGGTGGAGTATATATATATATAAATATATATAAATATAAATATTTTTTTATATTTATATATAAATATAATATAAATATATAATCATAATAATATTTTATATAATTAATTAAATATTCATGTATAATTTTTATTTTTTATAATAAAAATTAAACAATTATATATTATTAATTTATTTAAAATTTTTATTTGATAAAAGATATTAATTTTTATTTATTAATTAATATAAAAAATTAAAATATTAGGCAATTATGATAATATATAATTTAATAATTATATTAAATAATGTTAATTTGAATATATTTTTAGGATAATTTACATATTTTTTTTTGAATAAATTAAAAATTTAACAGATTATTTAAATAATGACAAATATATATATAATATACGTTAAATACTAAAATTATTGTGTATTATTTATATTGAATCTTTATTTATTACAAATATTTAAATTTTCTCTAATTATATATAGTTATTTTTATATAATCTAAATAATTAAAAATATATTTTCTATTTTATTATGTTTTAAAATAGATTATATTATATATATAAAAATTTTAGTATATATTTTTTAATGTTTTATTATTATTGAATTTTCATCCATTTTATTATAAAAAAATTGTTAATTATATTATATTTTTTTTTTATTTTAATATGACAAATATGACAATAAACAAATATATAATATAATTTTTTTTTTACATAGAAAAAATAAATATAAAATATAAATATTTATAATCTATATTATAAAACAAAAATTTATTATAATTATTTTAATTTAAAAAATAGTAATCTCATTTGATTTTTTTTTATTACTTTATAAAAAATTAAAAATAAAAGAATAAAATAATATAAATTTTAGTCTTTTATATTAATTTAAATTCGGCATTTTTATAAATTATTATAAATATAAAAATATATATATAAATATATATATATATATATATATATATATATATGTAATTTATTTTTTTAAAAATACATAAATAATAACTAAAATAAAGATAATTAATATAATTATATAAATATTATTTAATATAAAATGTATTTAATATAGATATATAAATATATTATTATTTTAATATTTTTTATGTTTGAAATTAATATATTATTTATTTATATAATAATATTTCAATATTAAATATATAATACAATATTTTCTTTAAAAAAATAAAAAACTATAATATTCAATTAATTAATAATAATTTGGGTATATATTTGCTTATAATTATATTTTATAAACAAAAAATAACATATTATTAATTATAAAATTAAAGCCAAAAATAAAAAAGTAGAGCCTATTATTTAAATCAAAAAAAAATTAACAATTTTAAAAAATAATATATACAGAAAAAAAATGAAACAATACGATCCATAATTATAATCAGCTTTTGATCTTCACACCTATAAAGGTCGCTTACAGCATTTTAATATGATGCTGTTTCCCTCGTATATATATTTTAAAACTATTAAAAAAAAACACATATATATATATAAAAAAATAATTTATTATAAAAAAAAGAAATTTTTTTCATTACAATTAGACAATAAAAGATTATTAAAATACTTTAAAAAAAATCGAAACAGATCCTTCTTTATAAAAACAATATTCAAACTAAAAACTATGGGAAATGAAATATGTTATACTATCAAATGTAAGAAAACTACGTTTTTTACAAATTTATATATGAGTATATAAAAATATAGACTCATCCATAAACAAAAGAATGTATTTCTATTCCTTTCCGAACAAGTGGGTTTATTATTACTAATACTCCTATAAGTTTTTTATTGGCAGTATTACCTCCTACAGTAAACAATAATTTACATATATATATTATTGAATATTACTATTTATTTAAATAAAATATAGCCAATAAATTAAATAATGAGCCAAACAATAAATTAAACATTTAATTTTTGTTTTAATTACAGTAATAGAAATTTGTCAAATATTTATAATTATAAAGAAATGACATGTAAAATAAAAAAAAAAAAAATAAACAAATAAATATATAAATATATATATATATATATATATATATATATATATATATATATATTTTTTAAAAAAAGTTTCATATTTATGCGCTATCACAGTTGCTATTTCAAGCAGTTTAGGTACTGCTGCTATTTCTCGAAGAATAACCTTTAATAAATTCGCTTAAAAAATTGTTTTAAGTATTTCTCCTTATATTGGAGTTGCTCTTGCAAGTTCATTTAATTTATTTTTTTCGAGATATTAAGACTTTATGCAATTTTATATATATTTATAATATTTTTAATAAAATAATAAAAAGTAAAGGAATATAAGTTTGTGATATTGAAACTGAAATGCCTATACGAGATTCGTGTTCTTTATAAGCAGGTAACTTTTCTAAAAAATAAAATAAATAATCAAATTAATTAATTTAGCGAAAATTGCTTTTTTTTAAGCTTTGGCAAGTAGAGTAATTATACCAATTCCAGTGTTTATGATTCCTATTGGGGGAATGAATTTACTTAAATATTATAATAAATATCCAAAAGGAAAATTGTCATAAAATATCTTTGGATCAAGTCTTTTTATTTTTTATCAATATAAATATATAATATAAATATATATATAATAATAATTATACAAAAATATATATATATATATATATATATATTTTAATAATATATTTAGCACTTGCAGCCTTAGGTTTATGGATTGGAAGTACAGTTGGATTTGCTTTATTTGAATAACAATCAAAAATACATGTCAGTTTATTAGAGGAACAATTTCATAATCTAAAAGATAAAAAGGAAATAAAATTGAATATGTAAGTTTTAATAAAGGATTATGAACAGTTTTTTTTATTACTAATTTTTCTTTCTTAATTTTTTTTATTAAATACAATTATATTTACTTTTATATATATAATATTAAATATGATTTATTATTCATATAAGATTTATTTAAATTAATAATATATGAAACTATACCTATAATAAATATTTATTTAAATTATAATTATTATTATATATAAGTTATTTAATATAAATATAATATATATATATTATAATTAAAATTATTTTTTATTTAATTATTTATAAAATAATTTTTTTTTATATAGTTATAGCTAGTTATATTTTTGCTTTAAATAAATAAATTATATATTAATTTATATACAAATATATATTAATATATATCTTAATTTAGAAATTATTTTTATAATTTTATTTTAATATATATATATTATATCTAACTTAATATATAAACTTTATTTATTTTTATCTCAAAATCATTTAATTCTTTTGAAAAATAAAATGTTATATCTATTAGATTTCCATAAAAAAATATAAAATTAATTATTTTTATATATAATATTATCTAATTAATAAATAACTTATAAATTTTAAAATTTATTAGCTTTTATAGTCTTTTTAATTAAGAAATCTTTAATATATTTTATTGAAAACTTTTAATATTTTTAGAATTTATGAAATATTTTGATTTTTCTTAATTTTTTTAAATCTTTATAATTAGATTTATATATAATTATTTATATTAATTATTATATTTAGAAAATAAAATAAAAAGTTAAATTTTTGAAATGTATTTTTTTATTAGAAAGAAAGTATTTTTCAAAAAAAAAAAAATATTGAAATAAAATAAATAATTATACATTACATATTAATTAAAAATATAAAAAAAAATAGAAAACATTATAAAATGAATAAACCATACAATACATATTTAAAAACAAATTCATATAATCTATATTAACAAAATCAAAATCATTAATCATATTATAATAAACAATTTTCTTAAAATTCAATATAATAAACATAACATAATTAAATTATATAATAAGTAAAATCAAAAAATAAAAATCTATATTTAAAAAATAGGATCACAATACAAATTAATTATTTATTCCATAAGTACATGTAAAAAAATATACTCCTTTATATAAAAATATTTTAAAATCCATTTACAAGTGGCATAATATATACTTTAAATACTATACATAAGATAATGAAGAATATTATTATCATCCTTACTAAAATAAAAATAATTATAATAAACCTTAACATGGATCATTAATTTATAGTATAGATGGAACATATGAATAAATTTAAGAACACTATTAACCAAGAAATTAAATAAGTTTGGTTTATACTATAAATCTTTTTTAATATTAATTTTTTTTATTTGAGAAGTTAATAATTTAAAATAAAACTAATCATCACATTTGTTTGTTTTCCATTTACCTTTAAATTTTAAAGATAATGATTTTGAAAGCTTATTTAGTGAATATGGATAAGTTGTTTCGGCAAAAGTAAGTAAAAAACCAGATGGAGCAAGCAAAGGATTTGGTCAATTTTTTTATCTTTTATTTTATTTTTATAATATATATTTATTATTTATTTTTTAATTAAAATATAGGCTTTATAAGTTATAATAGTTCATATGAGGCTGAAAATGCAATAAGATATTTAAACGGCTTACATATATAAAGTAAATTCAAATATAAATAATATTTTTATATTAAACTTATATAGATAAAAAACTTAAAGTTGAAATAAGAAAAGAAAATAAGTTTTGAAAATTGGAAAAATATATACATATTATTATTATACTTATTTATGAAAATATATATATATATATATATATATATATATATATT